>NC_092097.1:12692711-12992711 GCF_045679555.1 Salvelinus alpinus | reverse complement strand
ATCCAATACAACACATTAGTGAGTACCACTCTCCATATTTTCAAGCATAGTGGTGGATGCATCATGTAATGGGTATGCTTGTAATTGTTAAGGATTGGGGAGTTTTTCAGGATAAAAAATAAACTGATTGGAGCGAAGCACAGACAAAATCCTAGAGGAAAACCTGGTTCAATCAGCTTTCCACCAGACACTGAGAGATGAATTCAGCTTTCAGCAGGACAAAAAACCTAAAACACAAGGCCAAATCGACACTGGATTTGTTTACCAAGAAGACAGTGAATGTTCCTGAGTGGCCGAGTTACAGTTTTGACATAAATCTACTTGAAAATCTATGGCAAGACCTGAAAATGGTTGCATAGCAATGAACAACAACCAATAGAGCTTGAAGAATGTTGTAAAGAATAATGGGCAAATATTGCGCAGAAAGATTCACAACTGTAATCGCTTCCAAAGGTGATTCTGCAAAGTATTGACTCAGCGATGTGAATACTTATGTAAATTAGATATTTAATGTATTTCATTTTCAATACATTTACAAAGATGTATAAAAACATGTTTTCACTTTGTCATTATGGGGTATTATGTGTAGATGGGTGAGAAGAATACAAAATTGATTAAATTGAAGCTTTCAGGCTGTAACACAATAAAATGTAGGATAAGTCAAGGGTCATGACTACTTTTTTTAAGGCACTGTAAATGCCTCTTGTAAAGACCCTATGATCTGTGAACCGTATATGATAAAGACATAAAACATTTTGGTGCTGTCACGTTCCTGACCTATTTTTATGTTATTTTGATTATGTTTAGTTGGTCAGGGCGTGAGTTGGGGTGGGCATTGTATGTTGTGTGTGTTTGGTTAGTCTATGGGTGTTGTATGTGTATGGGATAGTGTTTGTTAGGTTGTCTAGTTATGTCTATGGCTGCCTAGATTGGGTCTCAATCAGAGACAGCTGTCATTCATTTGTCTCTGATTGGGAGCCATATTTAAGGTAGCCATAGGCAGTAGGCTTTTGTGGGTGTTTGTTTCCTGTGTCAGTGTTTGGACCACACAGGACTGTTTTGAGGTATGTCACGTTTGTTGTTTTGTAGTTTGTAGTGTTTTCTTGTTATTTACATTAAACATGTACAATTATCAATCCGCATCTTGGTCCGATCCATGCTCCTCCTCGTCTGAGGAGGAGAACGACTTTGACAGCCATTACAGAAACACCCACCACAACAGGACCAAGCGGATTGAGGAAGGAGGGCAAGAACTAAAGCAATGGAGAGAGGAGGAATGGAGTTGGGAGCAAATTTTCAATGGAGAAGGACCCTGGGCTAAGGTGGGAGAGAATCGCCGCTCTCGGGAGGAGAAGAAGGCAGCCACAGCCCAGGAGCGCTGGTATGAGGAGGCAGCACGTATGAGAGGCTGGAAGCCCGAGAGGCTCACCCAAAAATTTCTTGGGGGGGAGGCTAAAGGGGAGTGTGGCGAAGCCGGGTAGGATACCTGAGCCAACTCCCCGGGCTTGCCGTGGAGTGAGAGGGCGTCGTACTGGTCAGACACCGTGTTATGCGGTAAAGCGCACGGTGTCCCCAGTACGCGTGCTTAGCCCAGTGCGGGCTATTCCACCTTGCCGCACTGGGAGGGCTAGGTTGGGCATCGAGCCGGATGCCATGAAGCCGGCCCAACGTATCTGGCCTCCAGTACGTCTCCTCGGGCCGGCGTACATGGCACCAGCCTTACAGGTGGTGTCCCCGGTTCGCCTGCATAGCCCAGTGCGGGCTATTCCACCTCGCCGCACTGGCAGGGCTACGGGGACCATTCAACCTGGTAAGGTTGGGGAGGCTCGGTGCTCAAGAGCACGTGTCCTCCTTCACGGTCCGGTATATCCGGCGCCACCTTCCCACCCCAGCTCAGTACCATCAGTGCCTACACCACGCACCAGGCTTCCAGTGCATCTCCAGAGCCCTGTTCCTCCTCCACGCACTCTCCCTATGGTGCGTGTCTCCAGCCCAGTGCCTCCAGTTCCGGCACCACGCACCAAGCCTCCTGTGCGTCTCCAGAGCCCGGTACGCACTGTTCCTTCTCCCCGCACTCGCCCTAAGGTGCGTGCCCTCAGCCCGGTACCTCCAGTTCCGGTACCACGCACCAGGCCTAGAGTGCGCCACGAGAGTCCAGTGTGCCCTGTTGTTGTTCCCCGCACTAGCCTGAAGGTGCGTGTCCTTAGCCCGGTACCTCCAGTTCCGGTACCACGCACCAGGCCTACAGTGCGTCTCAGCCGGCCAGAGTCTGCCGTCTGCCCAGCGGCGCCTGAACTGCCCGTCTGCCCAGCGGCGCCTGAACTGCCCGTCTGCCCAGCGGCGCCTGAACTGCCCGTCTGCCCAGCGGCGCCTGAACTGCCCGTCTGCCCAACGCCGTCTGAACTGGCCGTCTGCCATGAGCCTGCAAAGCCGCCCGTCTGCCATGAGCCTGCAAAGCCGCCCGTCTGCCATGAGCCTGCTAGAGCCGTCCGCCAGACAGGAGCCGCTAGAGCCGTCCGCCAGACAGGAGCCGCTAGAGCCGTCCGCCAGACCGGAGCCGCCAGAGCCGTCCGCCAGACCGGAGCCGCCAGAGCCGTCCGCCAGACCGGATCAGCCAGAGCCTTCCGCCAGACCGGATCAGCCAGAGCCTTCCGCCAGACCGGATCAGCCAGAGCCTTCCGCCAGACCGGATCAGCCAGAGCCTTCCGCCAGACCGGATCAGCCAGAGCCTTCCGCCAGACCGGATCAGCCAGAGCCTTCCGCCAGACCGGATCAGCCAGAGCCTTCCGCCAGACCGGATCAGCCAGAGCCTTCCGCCAGACCGGATCAGCCAGAGCCTTCCGCCAGACCGGATCAGCCAGAGCCTTCCGCCAGATCTGACCAGCCAGAGCCGTCAGCCAGCCATGACCAGCCAGAGCCGTCAGCCAGCCATGACCAGCCAGAGCCGTCAGCCAGCCATGACCAGCCAGAGCCGTCAGCCAGCCATGACCAGCCAGAGCCGTCAGCCAGCCAGGATCCGCCAGCCAGCCAGGATCCGCCAGCCAGCCAGGATCCGCCGTCCCTCAGCCCGGAGCTGCCGTCCCTCAGCCCGGAGCTGCCGTCCCTCAGCCCGGAGCTGCCGTCCCTCAGCCCGGAGCTGCCGTCCCTCATCCCGGTGCTGCCCCTTATCCCGGTGCTGCCCCTTATCCCGATGCTGCCCCTTAGGTGGGTTTAGTTGGAGGGTGGTCATTGGGGGGGGGGATACGGAAGCGGGGAGTGACTATGGTGGTGTGGGGACAGCGTCCAGAGCCGGAGCCACCACCGTGGACAGATGCCCACCCAGACCCTCCCCTAGACTTTTGGTGGTGCGTTCGGAGTACCCACCTTGAGGGGGGGGTTATGTCACGTTCCTGACCTATTTTTATGTTATTTTGATTATGTTTAGTTGGTCAGGGCGTGAGTTGGGGTGGGCATTGTATGTTGTGTGTGTTTGGTTAGTCTATGGGTGTTGTATGTGTATGGGATAGTGTTTGTTAGGTTGTCTAGTTATGTCTATGGCTGCCTAGATTGGGTCTCAATCAGAGACAGCTGTCATTCATTTGTCTCTGATTGGGAGCCATATTTAAGGTAGCCATAGGCAGTAGGCTTTTGTGGGTGTTTGTTTCCTGTGTCAGTGTTTGGACCACACAGGACTGTTTTGAGGTATGTCACGTTTGTTGTTTTCTTGTTATTTACATTAAACATGTACAATTATCAATCCGCATCTTGGTCCGATCCATGCTCCTCCTCGTCTGAGGAGGAGAACGGCTTTGACAGCCATTACAGGTGCATTATACTCCTCATAGTGTTCTCTCTAATATGCATTATGCCTAGATTCTGAAATAAAAAAATTCACATTCATGTATTAAACATAAAAAAATATTCATATTAATATCTCAAAAGTACACTTTTTGCTTTAGCTTATTTTCAGATTTATTGTTTGTAACAAAATACTCTTCAAACACGTCACATTTCCAGCATCGGCTCTCTGGTACTTTAAATGATATGACCCATTTTATACATATAAATTTACACTATAGGTAAATAACCAATCACACCCCTCCCATTATAGATTTTTTTTTTTTAAAAGCTATGTTTCTTATGGAGTATTACATATCTTTTTATAAAAAAAACAAAAATAAATTGTGGAACAATAGGTATTGGACATGGGAAAGGGTGTGGTTTAAAGTGATTCTCTGCTGTCCATTCAGCACCAGTGCTTCTAGGATATCAGGACCATGGACAGAGTCAATCCAGTCCATTGCGCCGTTAACACTGTGTTGTCGCTATCTGCAGTAACCCTTTTAGTGAACTGAGCTAAAATAAACCTAGCTCCTTTAAAACGGTGCCAGCTTGCCTGGCCAAATTCCAGACAGTGGGTTGTTAGGGAGATGTGTAACTTTCCACCTGGAAAAGTTGCTGGCCACCTCTGTATCTCACCAGCCACATGCAATTTAATGCATAATTTGCAACATAATTTGACAACCTCCACTTCAGTCTGTTTTGCCTTCAGGGACCCAAACTGGGGGGAAGCGTTGGATGCATCCCATGCTGTTTTGATCAAAGTGCACATTTCCTGCTGATGGAGAATTTGTTTAATTCGAAGCCTTCCCCTGAAAGCTGACAGAGCCTATTGTTTTAGGCATTGCGTGGGCATGGTCTGATATTAAGATATACTGTATGTAGTATCGCTATGTACATGTGATGCTTGCTGGTAATAGTCGGGTTTAAATTTGAGGTCATTATTGTGTTATTCTTTTAAAATATTGAGAATAGGGTCAAATACGATGGAGTGAAAGGACTAAATGTAGGTTGTGCCACAGAATTATGGAGCTGTAGTTCACTCAAACATTCACTTACATAAAATGGGAAAATACTAGAATGTTCAGAGTAATCCTTTGTAAGCTGTTCTTACTAAAAAAGTCTGTCTCTTGAGAGTAACCTTCCTTGAAGGAAATACTCTTCTATCTTATTTGAAAAAGACTGGTAGTTCTGGCAAAATACTAAACCCTAGAATTAGCATCTAAAAAATGACTTTCTCTTTGCAGTCAACACAATGCTTTTATATCTGCTTCTAATAAAATGAAATTGACCGCCTCACAATATTCCTCCTGCTCTTCAGTCATACTGTAGCTAGCACTCAGGAGGTTGACTCTCTGTCCATACCCACCGTGGTGAGCCTTTTATCAGCAAACAATGATTCTGTGCTCTGTGGTCTACCACAAGCTGCCCTTCTAACATGTCAAGTGGAGTGATATTAGAGACTGGGGGGTTGGGGAGAGCTTGGGAGAGGGGGAATTGTGCTGACCGAGCCCTTTCGATAGACAGGCCCTGTCTCTGGTCAGACCACAGGGAGGCTCAGGGACCCCATGTGACAGCAGTAGTGTTGGCCACAGCAAAACAAACAGACTGCCTTAATGCCTGACTTACTCCCTTACTATAACAACCTGTGAACAATCCCTGCATGGAGACGACGTACCCTTGATCAATCTCACATTCTAAGCTCCGTCTGGTACAAGTGAGGTAAGATGAAATACGGCTTGGCTAAAGAAAATAAGAAAATGCATGGGCAATGGACCACACTGAAAAATGCTATGTTTCAGGACATTTTTCTCTTTGCCCCATTTGTACTTTCGTTTAATCTGTCTGGTAGGCTGACGCTGTATTATTGACACCAGCATTTAAGCATGAAATATGAAATAGATTGGAAACCTTTGAAGTCCCTTTCAGACAGACAGACACACATCACATTGCTTACAAAGAGTGCAGTGACATTTGACTTTGGGCATATAGACTCATCTCTGGTGAAAAGTGACATTTTGCCAGGAGACAAAAAAAGCCCACTCTTCCTCTCTGGCCTATTTCCCGAGAATAACTTGTCAGTGACCTGTCTGACTTTCAATCAAAACCCTCAATACAGCATGTCATCGAACTAAATTTCACAATGCCATATTTCGCCTTTGAATGTGGAAAATAATGAAAATGAGTAGGCTTTCAAATCTCCACCCTCAGAAGACTCAAGTCAGTCTTGTAACGTCCCTTACAGGAAGTACCCAGACAGCATTATGCACAACTATATATTGTCCATATGTATCTAATCTGCAGGTCACTTGCTGACTGCACTGTACTGCTCCAAAGGAGAGTGTTCACCAAACTTCCTAGATTTGGTCCACGTTTAGACCTACATCTCTTAGAGGAGAAGGACAACAAACCGCTTGAACTTTCAGAGCACCTCCCATAGTGTTTTATGTGTATTCATTAAAGATCTCTGTTGGGAGTGACAGCAGTGTAGCCTCATTGTGTCAGTGCACAGCAGCACACTGAACTGGGAAGTTGCTGAGTGAATCAGACAGTTTTCAGTCCTCATTAGAACAAAATGTTTACATTCCATACCTTTGTGCATTTAAGTGTCTCCGACAGAATAAAAGAAAAACGTTTTCAGAAGACTGTGGATGTGGGTCATCGTATGATACAGTACCTGGTAGATTTAGACGCTCTGCAACACCAAGTCACTGCTCCCCTTGTAGCATTGTATTGTCTCAGTGATGGTTGGTATTACCTGGGGAAAGAAAATACCCTCTGGGTGAAACAGCACTTACCAACACCACTCACACTCTTAGTAGACACTGCCATGGGGAATGTTTCCACTCCTAGGGTCAATAGCTATTGTATAGAGTCTGTTGAAACATAGTACACGAAAAATGAACAAATTGTTTTCATGCTTCAAGCATTCCTTGACTACCCAAGTGGAAATGCTTAGCATCTCTTTTTGCCCCTGGAGACCGTAGAGGATTTTGTTAGTTTCTCCACATTATTGTCTCACTAAGCATTTCCAAGGAAATGCTTAGTCACTTACTAAACAACTTTCCAATAGTATGACCAAGTAGGCTACAACATTTATTATGTAATTGTAGGCTAACTAGGCCAGCTCATTCAAACTAGCATGGGTGATATACAGTAGATAGTGTTCATCACATTGTCGTGTATCAAAACAGATGTACAGTCGTGGCCAAAAGTTTTCACAAAGTCTTCTGTATCAGTGTCTTTAGATATTTTTGTCAGATGTTACTATGGAATACTGAAGTATAATTTCAAGCATTTCATAAGTGTCAAAGGCTTTTATTGACAATTACATGAAGTTGATGCAAAGAGTCAATATTTGCAGTATTGACCTTTCTTTTTCAAGACCTCTGCAATCCGCCCTGGCATGCTGTCATTTAACTTCTGGGCCACATCCTGACTGATGGCAGCCCATTCTTGAATAATCAATGCTTGGAGTTTGTCAGAATTTGTGGGTTTTTGTTTGTCCACCCGGCTCTTGAGGATTGACCATAAATTCTCAATGGGATTAAGGTCTGGGAGGTTCCTGGCCATGGACCCAAAATATTGATGTTTTGTTCCCTGAGCCACTTAGTTATCACTTTTGCCTTATGGCAAGATGCTCCATCATTCTGGAAAAGGCATTGTTCGTCACCAAACTGTTCCTGGATGGTTGGGAGAAGTTGCTCTCGGAGGATGTGTTGGTACCATTCTTTATTCTTAGGCAACATTGTGAGTGAGCCCACTCCCTTGGTTGAGAAGCAACCCCACACATGAATGGTCTCAGGATGCTTTACTGTTGGCATGACACAGGACTGATGGTATCGCTCACCTTGTTTTCTCCGGACAAGCTTTTTTACGGATGCCCCAAACAATAGGAAAGGGGATTCATCAGAGAAAATGACTTTACCCCAGTCCCCAGCAGTCCAATCCCTGTACCTTTTGCAGAATATCAGTCTGTCTCTGATGTTTTTCCTGGAGAGAAGTGGCTTCTTTGCTGCCCTTCTTAACACCAGACCATCCTCCAAAAGTCTTCGCCTCACTGTGCGTGCAGATGCACTCACACCTGCCTGCTGCCATTCCTGAGCAAGCTCTGTACTGGTGGTGCACCAATCCCTTCATCACAACAATTGACCCGCTCTCCTTAAAGTTCTTGATGATCCGATAAATGGTTGATTTAGGTGCAATCTTACTGGCAGCAATATCCTTAGCCTATGAAGCCCTTTTTGTGCAAAGCAATGATGACGGCACGTGTTTCCTTGCAGGAAACCATGGTTGACAGAGGAAGAACAATGATTCCAAGCACCACCCTCCTTTTGAAGCTTCCAGTCTGTTATTCTAACTCAATCAGCATGACAGAGTGATCTCCAGCCTTGTCCTCGTCAACACTCACACCTTGTGTTAACGAGAGAATCACTGACATGATGTCAGCTGGTCCTTTTGTGGCAGGGCTGAAATGCAGTGGAAATGTTTTTGGGGGATTCAGTTAATTTGCATGGCAAAGAGGAACTTTGCAATTAATTGCAATTCATCTGATCACTCTTCATAACATTCTGGAGTATATGCAAATTGCCATCATACAAACTTAGGCAGCAGTGTAACGGGTGCTCTCCTCCTCTTCGTCTGAAGAGGAGAAGCGAGAAGGGTCGGACCAATACGCAGCATTGTAATCCATAATGATTTATTAACAGAACGAATGAAACACGAAAACACTTGAAAAGATTACAAAATAACAAAACGACGTAGACTGACCTAAAACATGTGAACTTACATAAACACGAAGAACGCACGAACAGGTACAGACTACAAACACGAACGACAACCGAAACAGTCCCGTGTGGTGCGACATACACAGACACAGGAGACAACCACCCACAACAAACAATGTGAAACCACCTACCTTAATATGGTTCTCAATCAGAGGAGATGAAAACCACCTGCCTCTAATTGAGAACCATATCAGGTCACCCATTAACCAACATAGAAACACATAACATAGAATGCCCACCCACACTCACGCCCTGACCGACTAACACATACAAAAACAACAGAAAACAGGTCAGGAACGTGACATAACCCCCCCCTCAAGGTGCGTACTCCGGACGCACCACCAACACTCTAGGGGAGGGTCTGGGTGGGCATCTGACCACGGTGGTGGTTCAGGCTCTGGGCGAGGTCCCCACCCCACCATAGTCAATCCCAGCTTACGTATCCCCCTCCGAATGACCACCATCCTATTCCACCCACCTAATTTAAGGGGCAACACCGAGATAATGGCCAGCACCGGGATAAGGGGCAGCACCGGGATAAGGGGCAGCACCGGGATGAAGGACTGCAGCTCCGGACTGAGGGGCGGATCCTGGCTGGCTGGCTCTGGCGGATCCTGGCTGGCTGGCTCTGGCGGATCCTGGCTGGCTGGCTCTGGCGGATCCTGGCTGGCTGGCTCTGGCGGATCCTGGCTGGCTGGCAGCTCCTGGCTGGCTGGCTCTGACTGCTCATGGCTCGCTGACAGCTCTGGCTGCTCATGGCTCGCTGACGGCTCTGGCTGCTCATGGCTCGCTGACAGCTCTGGCTGCTCATGGCTCGCTGACGGCTCTGGCTGCTCATGGCTCGCTGACGGCTCTGTCTGCTCATGGCTCACTGGCGGCTCTGGCTGCTCATGGCTCACTGGCGGCTCTGGCTGCTCATGGCTCACTGGCGGCTCTGGCAGATCCTGGCTGACTGGCGGCTCTGGCAGATCCTGGCTGACTGGCGGCTCTGGCAGATCCTGTCTGGTTGGCGGCTCTGGCAGATCCTGTCTGGTTGGCGGCTCTGGCAGATCCTGTCTGGTTGGCGGCTCTGGCAGATCCTGTCTGGTTGGCGGCTCTGGCAGATCCTGTCTGGTTGATCCTGACTGACGAATGGCTCTAGCGGCTCCTGACTGACGAACGGCTCTGACGGCTCGGGACAGACGGGCGGCTCTAATGGCTCGGGGCAGACGGATTGCTCTAATGACTCGGGGCAGACGGATGGCTCAGATGGCGCTGGGTAGACGGATGGCTCAGATGGCGCTGGGCAGACGGATGGCTCAGATGGCACTGGGCAGACGGATGGCTCAGATGGCGCTGGGTAGACGGATGGCTCAGATGGCGCTGTGTAGACGGATGGCTCAGATGGCGCTTGGCAGACGGGCAGCTCGGGCCGGATGAGGCGCACTATAGGCCTGGTGCGTGGTGCCGGAACTGGAGGCACCGGGCTAAGGACACGCACCTTCAGGCTAGTGCGTGGAGCAGGGACAGGGCACACTGAACTCTCAAAGCGTACTATGGGCCTGGTGCGTGGTACCGGCACTGGTGGTACCGGGCTGAGGGCACGCACATCAGGACGAGTACGGGGAGAAGGAACAATGTGTACAGGGCTCTGGAGACGCACCTGTGGCTTGGTGCGCTTGGTGTCGGAACAGGAGGCACCGGGCTGGAGACACGCACCATAGGGAGAGTGCGTGGAGGAGGAACAGGGCTCTGGAAACGCACTGGAAGCCTGGTGCGTGGAGTAGGCACTGGTGGTACTGGGCTGGGGCGGGAAGGTGGCGCCGGATATACCGGACCGTGCAGGCGTACTGGCTCCCTTGAGCACCGAGCCTGCCCAACCTTACCTGGTTGAATGCTCCCCGTCGCCCGCCCAGTGCGGGGAGGTGGAATAACCCGCACCGGGCTATGTAGGCGAACCGGGGACACCATGCGTAAGACTGGTGCCATGTATGCCGGCCCGAGGAGACGCACTGGAGACCAGACCCGTTGAGCCGGCTTCATGGCACCTGGCTCAATGCCCAATCTAGCCCTACCAGTGCAGGGAGGTGGAATAACCCGCACCGGGCTATGAACACGTACAGGAGACACCGTGCGCTCTACTGCGTAACACGGTGTCTGCCCGTACTCCCGCTCTCCACGGTTAGCCTGGGAAGTGGGCGCAGGTCTCCTACCTGCCCTCGGCCCACTACCTCTTAGCCCCCCCCCAAGAAATTTTGGGGGTTTCTTCACGGGCTTCCGTGCTAGCCGCGTACCTTCAATCTTGGGCTCTCGCTGCCTCCATCTCCTCACGAGCGCGGCGATATTCCCCAATGTGAGCCCAGTGTCCTTTTCCCTCCATTACTTCCTCCCATGTCCAGAATTCCCGTGTAGTGGACCACTGTTCGTAGTCCCGCTGCTTGGTCCGGGTTTGGTGGGTGGTTCTGTAACGGGTGCTCTCCTCCTCTTCGTCTGAAGAGGAGAAGCGAGAAGGGTCGGACCAATACGCAGCATTGTAATCCATAATGATTTATTAACAGAACGAATGAAACACGAAAACACTTGAAAAGATTACAAAATAACAAAACGACGTAGACTGACCTAAAACATGTGAACTTACATAAACACGAAGAACGCACGAACAGGTACAGACTACAAACACGAACGACAACCGAAACAGTCCCGTGTGGTGCGACATACACAGACACAAACCACCTGCCTCTAATTGAGAACCATATCAGGTCACCCATTAACCAACATAGAAACACATAACATAGAATGCCCACCCACACTCACGCCCTGACCGACTAACACATACAAAAACAACAGAAAACAGGTCAGGAACGTGACACTTTGTGAAAATTTATATTTGTCATTCTCAAAACTTTTGGCCACGACTGTGTTTGCCTTCTGCTTTTGTGGTCTGCTTTTAAAAATGGGAGACTTTGGGGTTAATATGTAAGACTAAATAAATCCTGTCTAGTATGTAACAATTCTTTAAATGTATTATGGCATTTCATATTTTCTCCTTCTTTACACAATGACTATACACAGTAGAGAGAGGTCAGGTGTGTGCGTTTGTGTTGGAGTAGCATCTATTTCTGACCATCTCTGCGCTTGACGTTAATAATTCATTGCAGCTCCATGTTTCCACTCCACAGGCCTCAAACTAAAGCCAAGGTACAAAGATCAGGTTTAGTTCTAGAGCCAGTGAATTCTGTGTCAGTGATTCATATGTGGTGGCTAGGGACTGTTTCATATACAGAAGGAATGGCTGTGCTATTCAGGACCACTCCTCCTGAAACCCATGGCCCTCTCTGGCAGGGCAGTAGACTTCAGACTTGACAGACATACTGACAGAGATTGAAAAATGAAAGATATTTATGGGGGAAAGTCAAAGTGGTGTGGGGTAATAAGATTTGATGCTGCTGCTGTGTCGAAACAGAACGCTGGTTAGAGGAATAATGTGACTAACTTACTTGAAGTAGCCTAGTCTAGTTTTATTAAAAATAATAAATATGGAGTTTAGAAAACAGGATCAATCTGGTATATATTTTATCAATTTACTTTTGCGATGGATATCCATCATAGGGGGGAGTTCATTCAATCCATCAGAGGTCAAGTCATGACGATGTAAAATGAAAACGGATAGACAGTCAGGAGGCTGAAGATCTTATCCTTACTGGCAGCCAAGCAGGACAGCTTCCAGAGGACAGAACCACACAATGGCCTGGATAAGCCTATGGCTCAGTATCTATCCTGGACATAAGACATGTGCAGGACAGATACTGTATGTCTGCTTGGAAAAAACAACACATTGTTTCCACAGCAGCAAATCATAATCATAACATCTGTAAATGCCATGATTGAAAAATAGTGTAAAGTCTGTAGGTGGGTGGCTGGGAGTTGCCACAATGGAGTGTCTGTTAAAACACAAGGGAGAGGGTATAGCCTTTTATTGAATATATGTTTTATCTTTGAAGGCTTCAGACAGTGTAACAGGTAATGGATGATGGTTAAAATAAGGTACCTACAGAAACAAGACACTGTTAGTATAAAACAGTTACACGGGCTCAATAAAGGTACATTTACGAACTGAGTTACTAAGTGCTACACAAATAGCAGTCTGCACCGCAACAACAATGGGCTTTGAATATAGCATTCAATTAGCACTCTAAATCACACAGTATTAATAGTTAATATACAGGGTGAATACAATGGGATTTGAATATAGCCTTCAATTACTGTAGCACTCTAAATCACACAGTATTAATAGTTAATATACAGGGTGAATACAATGGGCTTTGAATATAGCCTTCAATTAGCACTAAATCACATAGTATTAATAGTTAATATACAGGGTGAATACAACCAATATATACACACAAAAGGGATACAATTGAACTGCCACATACCACATGCAGACACTACTCACTGTCAGTAACAGGTTCCATCTGGGTATATTCATAGAACCATATTCATAGAACCATTTTGTTACGTCCGTCGTTAGAATGAGACCAAGGTGCAGCGTGGTAGGCGTAAATTTTTCCTTTATTAAAATGACACCGAAAAACAACAAAATACAAAACGAACGTAAAGCTATATGCAGTGCAGAAAGCAACTACACACAAACAAGATCCCACAACTGAAGGTGGGAAAAAGGGCTGCCTAAGTATGATCCCCAATCAGAAACAACGATAGACAGCTGCCTCTGATTGGGAACTATACCCGGCCAACAAAGAAATAGACAAACTAGAATGCCCAACCAAATCACACCCTGACCTAACCAAATAGAGAAATAAAAAGGCTCTCTAAGGTCAGGGCGTGACACATATACATAACTATATTCCCTGAATTCAATTCAAATCAAATCAAATTGTATTGGTCACATACACATGGTTAGCAGATGTTAAGGCGAGTGTAGCGAAATGCTTCTGCTTCTAGTTCCAACAGTGCAGCAATATCTAACAAATAATCTAACGATTTCCAACAACTAACTAATACACACAAATCTAACAAGTAATCTAACAATTCCCCAACAACCACGTAATACACACAAATCTAAAGGGGTGAATGAGAATATGTACATGTAAGTATATGGATGAGCGATGGCCGAGCGGCATAGGCAAGGTGCAATAGATGGTGTAAAATACAGTATATACATGTGATATGAGTAATGTAAGATATGTAAACATTATTAAAGTGGCATTATTTAAAGTGGCATTGTTTAAAGTGACTAGTGATCCATTTATTAAAATGTCCAGTGATTGGGTCTCAGTACAGTATACACATGTGATATGAGCAATGTAAGATATGTAGACATTATTAAAGTGGCATTATTTAGAGTGGCATTGTTTAAAGTTTAGAAATGGGATAACACCAAAATGTTCGAATTCAATGGTAGTTACACTGAGGCACAACTAAAAGGCAATGTGGTATTTCTATTCTTGTAAAATTGTCCCACAACTCCTTGTAATGTAGAAAAATCTCAGAACATAAAGCCAACTCTAACCTTTATTAGTGTGCAGAAAAAAACTCAGTGCCACTTTCCCAGTAAATGTAGATCACACTATATTGGATTGGAGACGGATATGAACAAGCTGTGTGGGAGTGTTTGCCTCAGACAACATGCCAATAGTAAAGACTTGTGTTTCTAACTAATGAGATTATAGCATATCAGCTATAGGCATGCTTCTCTCACCCCTCTACCTCCACGGGGCTCTTAGAGCAATCCTGATTACATGCAGTAAGATAGATAGGATTCTCTATACCACACATATTCACATTCTCTCGCTCTCCCTCCTCTCCCTCACTTTACAGCTCCGTCCCTTGTGTAATGCACACACACTTACACTCATTTATTTGCAGTCAACCCACAGCATTTACAAAATCCGGCAGCAAAGCAACTCAGCAGAGCTCATCACACAGATAACTACTCTTTCAATTGATGTTCCGACATGAGCACCATATAGTGGGCATATGCCTGGCTGGCCCATTTCCATTTGAACAAATAGGCTTGCTTGAACACATGTTGTGGAACTGAATCCAAGAAATGACGACCATGACCTGTTTGGAACCACTTAATGTTTACTGTAATGGAAGCATATTAAATGCTTTGAACTTCAATGCTACACAATAACATCCATCCAGGGCACACTGAAATACATAAAGCAAACAGCAACCGAAAGCGAGAGCCTACACTATCTATCCATCCGGATTTAAGCTGGGTCTGTCAAGGACTGGTGCTTCTTTTATATTTCTACCTTTAGTCCTATGAGTCTGGTATATTGTGTGGGGCTCCGTTGGCAGTAGTTTGGTGTCTGTGTGGGCATGTGAACTTGGCAGGGCAGGAGGTGAGAGAATGCACAGCCTGATACCATTGTTTTTTCACTCCCAAGACTGTGCTCGGCGGTTCAGCTTGGGTGGTATGTGTTTCTAAGCTCTGCTGTGTACTTATCATCCAAAGGCAGGATTAGAGAAGAACATGCAACCGGATTTGGATTTCTTTGAATGGCTAATTTTCCTATCTCTTAGACCAAGACATCAGTCCCAGGGTTCATTACAAGGCACAGAGAACAAATATACACATTGATTCCTGGGGACTTGTCTATCCCACAGGGAGTGTTTTCGGAATATATATATTTATTTGGCACTGTAGCCTATACTGTAGGCTACTTAAGCTTGACAACAATATTTTTCAAAGAAAAGTGTGTTTTCAAGACGCCGATACAGTATGCCGATTGATTTATGTCCTCCCAGAATCATTGCTCAAATGTATTAGCACTTATAGAAATATGAGAGGGGTATAAAACATGCATAGACTAGAAACAACTCCAAAGAGAACTTGGGTTCATTACTCCCATCATGCATTGTGTGTTTTTTTTTTGTTTGTTTTTTACACGTGTGTGTCAACCAGCCAAGCTACACAGAGGTACTGTAGCCTACGTACTGCACAACAACTCTGGGATAGATCAGGGGCAAGGGGGATGGGGGGGACGGGGGACGGACTGATGTACACGAGGCTCCTTCAGGTCTCCGTAATTCACATTGTCAGCTGAAGAGCCAGTACCCAGCGCCAACCCCTAGCTGTCTCTCATCATCACACACAGTCCAGGGCCTGGCCTGTCGCTGCAGATGAAGCCACCAGCTCACCACTGTCCAGGAACATTGAGCCCTATTTTACATTCTCGTGTAGAGACAGGGCTCACTAAGTCCAGGCCCTGCCACAAAGCACATACACTGGATCAGGGATTCTACATACAAGCCTAGAGACCCAAATAACTAACTTGATTAGCAATGATTAACTGTATTGGCAGTGTTCAAGTGATAATTCAAAAATGTATGCTCAGATGTTTTTGTTGTTGTGTATTCAGTATGCATACATGCATACATTCTCCCACATATATCTATTGTACACGCATACATTCTCCCACATATATCCATTGTACATGTATGTATTCTCCCACATACAGTATATCCATTGTACATGCATACATTCTCCCACATATATCCATTGTACATGCATACATTCTCCCACATATGTCCATTGTACATGCATACATTCTCCCACATATATACATTGAGCGTTCCAGAAATGAAGGCATTTCAGTTCAAATGCATGAGTCCAATGCATAGTCTCACTGTAATAAATGGCAGTGACAAATAATGTCCCTTTTATCTGCTCACTCTCATGCAAACTATCTTTAGAAGTCTTTAGGTCATTAAAACAATACGGAGCATAACACACTGCAGCATCTGCTCTATGGTCTACAGTGGCACAGGGTCATGTGATGTACTGTCGCTGAATCTCAGAACAATTATCTACAGCACCAGCTTGAAAAACCATCAAAGCCCCAAGCCCTCCATACTGCCTGAAGTCCTGTGAGTATATTTTATTCAAAATTCCAAGCCCACGGCAGTAGCTACACTACCGTTCAAAAGTTTGGGGTCACTTAGAAATGTCCTTGTTTTTGAAAGAAAAGCACATTTTTTGTCCATTAAAATAACATAAAATTGATCAGAAATACAGTATAATGTTGTAAATGACTATTGTAGCTGGAAACGGCAGATTTTCTATGAATTATCTACCTAGGCGTACAGAGGCCCACTATCAGCAATCATCACTCATTTTTAGATTTCAGTGCAGCATTTGATTTAGTGGATCATGAAATAATTTTGACAAAATTAATGCATTATGGTTTTAAGGAGGTAGCATTGAATTGGGTACAGTCATAACTAACTGACAGGAAACAGTCCACCTATATCAATGGTTAATTTTCTTCCCCTCATGTGTTAAACTGTGGAATACCGCAGGGCAGCTGCCTTGGGCCACTTCTTTATTTAATATATACCAAGGATCTTCCCTATGCCTTAGTTGGAACTCAAGCTACTATATTTGCAGATGATACTACAATTTATGCAGCAAGACAATCGGTTCAACAGGTACAGCAAGCTTTACAAGGAGATTTGGAGAATATCAGGCCAGAACAAACTTGTTTTAAACACCAAGAAAACCAAAGTTATGTTGGTCTGTTCAACTAGGAAAAAGCCAAAACAGCATGGGATACAATTAAGTATGGGAGGAGTACAAATTGAAGAAGTGGCAGAAACCAAACTATTGGGAGTGCAGCTAGACAACTGCTTATCATGGTTGTCTCAAATAACTCATCTATGTAAAAAAATGATTAAAACAGCTTGCATTATCAGAAGGATAGCTAAATATTTACCAGGAAAAATTATTCAGCAAATAACACAAGCATTAATTGAGAGTCAGGTGAACTACTGTTCTGTAGTGGAAATGCATCATCAAGTGAAGTTAGGAGGCTACAGAATGCACAGAACAAAGCAGCAAGGATTGTTTTAAGGTGGAGATGTGGTTCTTCTGTTGCAGACATGCGCAGTGTTCTTGGTTGGTCATCAATCGACAAGATAATTGAAAAAAACATGCTTATTTTATTTCATAATATACATCATTTAAAACGGCCAAGTTCTATTCACAACGGTATTCAGTTGTTAAGAGACAGACATTCCGTAAATACTAGGAATAGATTGTCCATCATCTATGCGTTATCCAGACAGAAAAGAGAAATAGGCAAAATAACATTTCGATTTAGAGCAATATAGAAATGGAATAAATTAACTGAGCAAACTAGAAACCTTTCAATATATAAATTTAAACACTATTTTAAAATGATTTAAATATAATACATAGAAATGTTGTGGGACTATAGTCGATGAAGAATCTATATTTTTTAGATTGAATAGTCATTTACAACATAAAAAATGTCTACACTGTATTTCTGATCAATTTGATGTTATTTTAATGGACTTTTTTTTTTGCTTTTCTTTCAAAAACAAGGACATTTCTAAGTGACCCCAAACGCTTGAATGGTAGTCTACATCATAGTGATCAGCATTCACTATCCACGTTTGCTTTTAATGGCTTAATGAAGCCACAATGAAAGGCAACATCCAGCCCAGGGAGTCATGGTGCCCAGAGCCACAACTCATTTATACCACTGAGCTCCAGCTCCTCCGTATGAATGGGACATCACACTGTGCTGTAAGCACAGCTCATCATTACAAAGGCGTGTGATACCACCACCAGACAAAATAAATATAATCTCTGATAAAAAAAAATGTATTTTACGCTGTAACACTATTAGCGGAAAAAGGTCGCTAACTACACAACAACTACCGAAACACATGGAATGGCCCTCTGTCAGATTATGGTAATGTCACTGGACAACATTTTGTGTTGGACATACGTGACCTTTATAGAACTCTGAATGAAATGGGTTCGTGTGGACGCCGACATTATTCTACTTGAAATGCTGTGGTTGATGACTCCATGTGGCAGCGGGACATGAATGTTAATAACCTCACAATTCATTGCTTTATTTTCCTCCTAATACACATGTATAATTCAAGTGCAAGTTTAATTTGCTTGAGGGTTATGTGCAGAATAGCAGATTAGAGTGTAGCCAAAGAATATATTAACATATGTCATCCCCTAGGCCACAGGTTTTATGCTATTCATTTAAATGTGGTGGCCTAGTATTCCCTTCAATTCACAACAAACACTATAATTGTCTTGCCTGTTTACATCCATTAGACACTTTAAATGCATCTGCAGCATTTAATCATGTTTAGCACCTAGGTCCAAAGAACAGTTGAAGGTGGGAGGTTGATTATTTGATTTTGGAGCACGCCACTTGAGCATTTTTAACAGGAAACTGTTATGGGCAAATTCATGAAATTAGCACATTTCCTGTAACACCCCTTCTATCAATGTCTTGGACAGCACCAAGTTCCTCTAATTCTTAATTATGTGTCAGTAATGCCATAGGGATGTATGAGAATGACTGCAAACTTTTAAATTAAAAAAGATTTGCTGAAATGTCATTTGCTGAAAAACCTCTCCCCAGTTGCAAAAGCCTAAAATAGGTTGTTAGGAATGGCAGATTTTTTTTATTACCCCACTCATTATTAAAGGGAAGAGAACAGCTGCTGTTGCTAACACCCTGAAGTCCTACATAGAGGAGCTGATACTAACTCCACTGGGACCGAAAGAAAAAGGTGGCTTTTTAACAAAAGATTTAAATGCTTGTGCTAAGCAATTGAAAATGTAAGTAGCTAAGCCAAACCTGCTTGCTTTCAAATTGAACGCAAGATATTGGGTTGTGGTGTTGGAATGACACATGTTTGTACATCTGGGGTCTCCAACCCTGTTCCTGGAGAACTATCCTCCTGTAGGTTTTCGCTCCAACCCCAGTTGTAACCAACCTGGTTCAGCTTATCAACCAGCTAATTACTAGAATCAGGTGTGCTAGATTAGGGTTGGAGTGAAAACCTACAGGACGGTAGCTCTCCAGGAACAGGGTTGAAGAGCCCTGTTGTAGATGATGTCTATTGGTGGAGATTTTACTGGATCAACTCAACTGTTGTTACGCATGTAAAGGATATCACACTGCTTGCTTAGCGAGTACCGCTTCCTCTTGATTCCGCCCATACTTGTGCTCAAACCCAGGACCTCTGCCTCGCAAACACACCAGACGCCCCCCTGAAGCATCTCACCCAGTCGCACAACCAGAAAGCTAGCTATGCGGAAGTGGAGACACTTCAGGCTGAGGAGCGTGTTTCACAGATCCCAATCTGCTACACAGATAAGGTCATCAGCTGATGTTCAAAACAAAGCCGGTTGGTTGTTTGACATGAGCTTACAAAGATACTCTATAAAGTAATGTTTTGGAGTATAATCAAATCAAGCTGCAACTATCAGTGAACAAAAGTTTTCAAGGTGGAATATTGAAAGAGTGCATCCGTTGAATAGGTTGGCCTTAGATGCCTCCCCCATGGCAATATCTTTTGTAACACCATATTATCATGAATTGTGTTCAATGCTGTTATTATTATTGAATGCTCCCAGACACAACACTTCCACAATCACACTTCAAAGCAGCCAGACAAATACCAACGTCTGTGAAGAAGGTGATACCACCGTCTACTAAATAAACTTCTTCTAAATTCCCGGCAGAACAGCCATATTATATATTCCTGGCCTACAGTGCTGAATCAATAACCCCCAGCATGATGTTTTCGTATTGCTGCACTAATCATATTGTTTATCCTAAAACCATTGTTCACTGGCAGAAGACTTTTGTAATATCGATGATTCAAGAAGTCCTAAAGTCCTAAAGTCCTAACCCACTAACTGATGAAGAATCTTTTTATGCAAATCATTATTTGTAAAGCAAATAGACCCATCTCACCTTTGGCTTGACGAAGAGAGGGATATTGCTCTTAGCATCGAGAGGGACAGGTGCATTTTTAATAATTTACTGGCACAAACAAACAGCAAAAAAGGGTTAGCAAACTGCTGAGGGCTCTTGAATATATGAGGCTGATCCAATTTGTGACTTATCGATGTACATATTCCCTCTCTGGCACAATGCTTTCATTTTTATCGATCCAAGATTTGGATACGTTCCCTTAAGGTCATAGATATGTAAAAATTTCCCATAATTTGACCCGTAGCCTACGACTCAGTGCCAAGGGCTCAATATTCACTGTCAAAAGCTTCTGTGTTACACATTACATTTCACTCTTTATTCAAGTTACCATGACATGCAACACCTATATGTCTGACAACAATGATTTTGTTGAAGAGAAGCAGTAAAAATGTATTACAATGCTAATGCTAGTATAAAGCCAACTGTTCTTCATAAAACTGTTCTTTATTTGTCTTGTCATAGAGGGTCAGAGAAGTTCTTTGTTGTACCTCACCTCAAATGCAATGTTCTGTTTTGTCCTATAATACTGTAGCTCACATTATAACACAATAATAATACTATTAGGTTTAGATGTTAAGTGATTATTATGTTCTACATGGCCCAAAGGCATTTGAACAGTCATGTGCTCAACATGGGATTCTTTTTTTACTGTTCTATAAAACACATCATTCATGATGACGGATTCAGTTGGAATACCAACTTCATACAATCATTGTTTGTTGAGAGTGCTCGTATTTATCAGTTTTGACATGCCCCTCAAGAGCTGGGTTTACCTCATCACCCATATGGGGCCCGGGGCACCTGAGCAATCAAACACATTCATCTTGAGTCGACTAGAAGACCCACAACCCTACCTTAGAGGTGAATGCTACAGCCAACAGTATACAGTGGGTATCATAAGTATTCACCCCATTGTATTTCTTCATATTTGATTGTTTAACAAAATGGGGTTAAAATGTATTTATTTGTGGGGGGTTTTTATACACAAAATACTCTGTAATGTGAAAATTGATTTTTTTTGTGAAAATTTCTTAAAAAGTAAAGAAAAACTCATATACCTTAACTAGATAAGTATTCACCCCCCTGAGTCAATACATGTTAGAAATACCTTTGCCAGCGATTACAGTTGTGAGTCTTCTTGAGTTAGTCTGTAACAGCTTTGCACACCTGAATTGTGCAATATTTCCCCAGTATTCATTTAAAAATTCTTCAAGCTCTGTGAAAGTGTTGTGGGTCAAGGTTACACAGCAATTTCCAAGTCTTGCCATAGATTTTCAAGATGATTTAAGTCAAAACTGTAACTCGGCCACTCCGGAACATTCACTGTCTTCTTGGTAAGTAACTCTGGTATAGATTTGGCCTTGTACTTTTGGTTATGGTCCTTCTGAAAGTTGAATTAATCTCCCAGTGTCTGGTATAAAGCAGACTGAAGCAGGTTTTCCTCTAGGATTTTGCCTGTGGTTAGCTCCATCTCATTTATTTTTATAGTGAAAAACTCCCCAGTCTTTGCTGATGACAAGCATACCAATACCATGATGCATGCAGCCACCACCATGCTTGAAGATAAGGAGGCAGTTATGCAGTGACGTCTTGTGTTGGATTTGCCGCAAACATAAGGCTTTACATTCAGGCCAAAAAGTGTATTCCTTTTCCGTGTTGGTTTGCAGTATAACTTCAGTGCCTTGTTGCATACAGGATGCACGTTTTGTAGTATTAGTATTCTGTATATTTGCATTCTTATTTTCACTCTGTCATCTAAATCATTACTGTGGAGTAACTACAATGTTGTTGAGCCATACTGTGCTTGATATTCAATACTTGACTGAGGGACTTTATAGATGTTGTATGTATGGGGGACAGAAGAAGGGTAGTCATTCAAATATCATGTCAATCCCTATTATTTCACATGTAAGTTATTTACAGTCCATGTGATTTGATTTGTTAAGCCAAATTTTGCTCCTGATCTAGTTTAGGATTGCCTACCCAAGGTGGTGAACACTTTTGCAGACTATATTTTAGTTATTACGTTTGTATTACTTTGAAAACTTTGACATTATGGAGTATTTTGTGTAGATCAATGAGAAAAAAAATTACAATAAAATCCATTTCAATCCAACTTTGAAACACAACAAAATTTGAAGAAAGAAAATCAAGAGGGGTGAAAGCGTATTGATACCCACTGTATAGGCATCTGTGAGTGTTCCTGTCAAAATGCCACTCAACCTAATCACAAGGACAAACAGAGAAAAAGCCTGTGCTTACTAAGATCACTGAGCCACAGTTATTGCAAAGAACTACATAAAATGAGCAGTCTGCTAGAATAATTTGGTTCCATCAGGTCTGCAGAGCAATGAGATATTCAGTACCTTCCACACTTAATCAGCTTAGACATGTCCTTGGACTGTTTTATTGAGTTAGGTCTTTGCTTGTCATTGTTAAGGACAAAAACATGTTGCATGCTGTTTAACTGCCCCATTGGCTTTATCCATTGAGTATCACACCTGGAACATCATATTTTCAGAACATGAATTAAGGACTGGCATATAGCCACATAAGGACACTGTCACAGTTAGGTCATTAAATAATCATTTGAATGTCAAATTTGACGCCTGTTTAGTTGTAATCTACTTGGAGATGGGTGACATACTAGAATAGTAGAACACATTTGTTATTTTTTATTGTAAAACAAAATAGTAAAATCATTTTCCAGGATTTGTCAACCTCATCGATGTATCCTAGTTATGGTGTAAATGAAATTCATACTGCATTATATTGATTTATTAGTGCCTGGATGCTGTAAGCGGGAATCGGAAGTCTTGTGGAAGGCAATCTCAGACATAATTATCCTGGTAGGAAGTCACATTGTTCTCAGTATGTTAAACTGCCTACACACATCAAGAGAAATCACAAGCTTATGCACATAAAAAGTGTTCACTGAAAGAGGATGCTGAAATTCAACTAGGGACACGTACTCATTCTATACATCGGAATCAAACTACTGCTTGTGGAACTGTTTTACTTGTTATAATAGTTCCTGTTATTGTTCTTAATATGACTCTGAGCCTTAATGAGCTGACCACGTACTGTAGACCTCCCCCCCTCTTAATTAACATAATTGTATTACCATTACCTGTCAGTGCAGCGTGAAGATTGATACCTTTACTTATAAAATGTATGTCATTCAAATCAACCTCATTGTCTTTAATTATGTATGTCTTACGTACATGCTTTATTGTACTTTATCTGTGCTTTATCTGTCTTAGGCATACATTGACTCTGTACTGGTACCCCCCCTGTATATCGTCTCACTGTTGTTATTTCACTGCTGCTCTTTAATTACTTGTTACTTTTATTTCTTATTCTTATTTGTATTTTTCCTCTTTTCTTTTACTGCATCGTTGGTTGAGGGGCTCTTAAGTAAAAGCATTACACTGTAAGGTTGCATTCGGCGCATGTGACTAATAACGTTTGATTTGATTTTGACCTAGTGGGCTCCCAAGTGGCGCTGCAGTCTAAGGCACCACATCTCAGTGCAAGAGGTGTCACTACAGTCTCTGTTTCGAATCCAAGCTGTATCACAACAGGCAGTGATTGGGAGTCCGATAGGGCGGCGCACAATTGGCCCAGTGTCGTCCGGGTTTGGCCGGGGTAGGAAGTCACTGTAAATAAGAATTTGTTCTTAACTGACTTGCCTAGTAAAATAAAAATAACTGATGCATACCTATTTGAGATCCATAACTGGGTTCCATGTTTATTCCATTCTTCAGTTGCCACAAATAAAGGTGGTTTCCAAAAGTCGGGCCCAATTGATGTCTACAGCTTAGCCAGTGATTGATGGAGCTAGCCTCTGATAGTTCACGTCTCATATTGTTGTCTGGCGATACGGAGCACATTCCCTATTAATAAACCTGAGTGATTAATTGCAAAACCTCCCTCCTGTCTCCCCTCCCTTGTCATGTGTTGAAAAGGTGCCCTCCTAATTAGTCAAGCCTGATGGAGTGTCCATCCTCCCAGGGTCAAAACCAAGGATTCATATTCAGCCTTTTGTGTCAGGAAAATTGGCTATTCACACTAGAGGGAAATGCAGTGAACTCAAATCAAATCCAATCAAATTGTATTTGTCACATATACATGGTTAGCATATGTTAATGCGAGTGTAGCGAAATGCTTGTGCTTCTAGTTCCGACAGTGCGGTAATATCTAAATCTAACAAATTCACAACTACCTAATACACACAAATGTTAAGGGATGGAATAAGAATATGTACATATAAATATATGGATGAGCGAGGATCATCTGGCAAAGGCAAGATGCAATAAATGGTATGAAATACAGTATATACAGTGGGGAGAACAAGTATTTGATACACTGCCGATTTTGCAGGTTTTCCTACTTACAAAGCATGTAGAGGTCTGTCATTTTTATCATAGGTACACTTCAACTGTGAGAGAAGGAATCTAAAACAAAAATCCAGAAAATCACATTGTATGATTTTTAAGTAATTAATTTGCATTTTATTGCATGACATAAGTATTTGATCACCTACCAACCAGTAAGAATTCCGGCTCTCACAGACCTGTTAGTTCTGTTCTCCACTCATTACCTGTATTAACTGCACCTGTTTGAACTCGTTACCTGTATAAAAGACACCTGTCCACACACTCAATCAAACAGACTCCAACCTCTCCACAATGGCCAAGACCAGAGAGCTGTGTAAGGACATCAGGGATAAATTGTAGACCTGTACAAGGCTGGGATGGGCTACAGGACAATAGCCAAGCAGCTTGGTGAGAAGGCAACAACTGTTGGCACAATTATTAGAAAATGGAAGAAGTTCAAGATGACGGTCAATCACCCTCGGTCTGGGGCTCCATGCAAGATCTCACCTCGTGGGGCATCAATGATCATGAGGGATGTGAGGGATCAGGGATGTGAGGGATCAGCCCAGAACTACACAGCAGGACCTGGTCAATGACCTGAAGAGAGCTGGGACCACAGTCTCAAAGAAAACCATTAGTAACACACTACGCCGTCATGGATTAAAATCCTGCAGCGCACGCAAGGTCCCCCTGCTCAAGCCAGCGCATGTCCAGGCCCGTCTGAAGTTTGCCAATGACCATCTGGATGATCCAGAGGAGGAATGGGAGAAGGTCATGTGGTCTGATGAGACAAAAATAGAGCTTTTTGCTCTAAACTCCACTCGCCGTGTTTGGAGGAATAGAAGGATGAGTACAACCCCAAGAACACCATCCCAACCGTGAAGCATGGAGGTGGAAACATCATTCTTTGGGGATGCTTTTCTGCAAAGGGGACAGGACGACTGCACCGTATTGAGGGGAGGATGGACGGGGCCATGTATCGCGAGATCTTGACCAACAACCTCCTTCCCTCAGTAAGAGCATTGAAGATGGGTCGTGGCTGGGTCTTCCAGCATGACAACGAACCGAAACACACAGCCAGGGCAACTAAGGAGTGGCTCCGTAAGAAGCATCTCAAGGTCCTGGAGTGGCCTAGCCAGTCTCCAGACCTGAACCCAATAGAAAATCTTTGGAGGGAGCCGAAAGTCCGTATTGCCCAGCGACAGCCCCGAAACCTGAAGGATCTGGAGAAGGTCTGTATGGAGGAGTGGGCCAAAATCCCTGCTGCAGTGTGTGCAAACCTGGTCAAGAACTACAGGAAACGTATGATCTCTGTAATTGCAAACTAAGGTTTCTGTACCAAATATTCAGTTCTGCTTTTCTGATGTATCAAATACTTATGTCATGCAATAAAATGCAAATTAATTACTTAAAAATCATACAATGTGATTTTCTGGATTTTTGTTTTAGATTCCTTCTCTCACAGTTGAAGTGTACCTATGATAAAAATTACAGACCTCTACATGCTTTGTAAGTAGGAAAACCTGCAAAATTGTCAGTGTATCAAATACTTGTTCTCCCCACTGTACATATGAGATGAGTAATGTAGGATATGTAAACATTATTAAAGTGGCATTATTTAAAGTGACTAGTGATACCTTTGTTAAATCCACTTATTAAAGTGGCCAGTGATTTGGGTCTGTATGTTGGCAGCGGCCTCTCTATGTTAGAGATGGCTGTTTAACAGTCTGATTGCCTCGAGATAGCTGTTTTTCAGGCTCTTGGTCCTAGCTTTGATGCACCTGTACTGACCTCGCCTTCTGGATGATAGTGGGGTGAACAGGCAGTGGCTTGGGTGGTTGTTGTCCTTGATGACCTTTTCGGCCTTCCTGTGACATCGGGTGCTGTAGATGTCCCGGAGGGCATGTAGTTTGCCCAGGTGATGCGTTGTGCAGACCGCACTACCCTCTGGAGAGCCTTGCGGTTGAGGGTGGTGCAGCTGATACAGCCCGACAGGATGCTCTCGATTGTGCATCTGTAAAAGTTTGTGAGGGTTTTAGGTGACAAGCCAAATTTCCCCAGCCCCTTCTTCACCACGCTGTCTGTGTGGGTGGACCATTTCAGTTTATCCGTGATGTGTATGTCGAGGAACTTAAAACGTTCCGCCCTCTCCACTACTGTCCCGTCCGTTGTGGATAGGGGGGGTGCTCCCTCTGCTGTTTCCTGAAGTCTACGATCATCTCCTTTGTTTTGTTGACATTGAGTGAGAGGTTGTTTTCCTGACACCACACTCCGAGTGCCCTCACCTCCTCCCTGTAGGCTGTCTCATCGTTGTTGGTAATCAAGCCCGCTACTGTTTTGTTGTCTGCAATCCTGATGATTGAGTTGGAGGCGTGCATGGCCACACAGTCATGGGTGAACAGGGAGTACAGGAGGGGGCTGAGCACGCACCCTTGTGGAGCCCCAGTGTTGAGGATCAGCGAAGTGGAGATGTTGTTTCATACCTTCTCCACCTGGGGGGCGGCCCATCAGAAAGTCCAGGATCCAATTGCCCCGGGCGGGGTTGAGACCCAGGGCCTTAAGCTTAATGATGAACTTGGAGGGTACTATGATGTTGAATGCTGAGCTGTAGTCAGTGAACAGCATTCTTACATAGCTATTCCTCTTGTCCCGATGGGATAAAGCAGTGTGCAGTGTGATGGCGATTGCATCATCTGTGGACCTGTTGCGGCGGCAGCCTTACGAGGGTTAACACGTTTAAATGTCTTACTCACGTCGGCCAAGGAGAAGGAGAGGGGGAGCCTGCAGTCCTTGGTAGTGGGCCGCGTCGGTGGAACTGTGTTATCCTCAAAGCGGGCAAAGCAGATGTTTAGCTTGTCTGGAAATTACGGATAAACCAGATTTGTAATTTAACTAGTTTAAGTTATAACTAGTATAGTACCGCCTAGCTAGTGTTTTAACAACCTATCTACAGTACATGGCAATATGCTGGGAAAGTCCCCGCCTATTTCCTGGATCATGTCCCGTATGGCTTTGAATGGGCTTCAATATTATATAATTAAATAGAAAAAACGGTAATTTGAGATGTATGTGAAATTCTATTCATATTTGTGGATTAATTGACTTTACCTGATGCCTTTCATAAAGGTTTCTGATTGTGTTGTCTTTTTCGTAATCGAAAACCTTCATAAAGGTATCTATGAATATGAATACAATTTTGCATATATCTTTTAAAAGGACTTTCCCAGCATATTAGTCTTAGATAATGTAAGCAGACATGTGATCCATGAGAAAATGTTAGATACATGCTGCTAAAAATGCTAGCTAGTTAGCTAAGTTCAGTTAGTCAGCTAGATGTGCCTGTATAACTAAAGTTGCCTGTATAACTACAAAATCAGGAAAGAATTTGTCAAACTACTCAATTTAGCAAACCAAAACTACTTTATAGTCACTTTCTCAGACAGCTCTCCAATTCTTAGTTCGTTAGTTGACAGTTCATCCATTGCACAATGATGTCTGTTGGCACCAAAATCAAAACAACCTTTGAAGTTCGAGCCCGTTCACAGCTCCATCGCTATTGGTCAATAGACCAATCAATCAATCAGAAAATAAATAAATAAACCAAACAATCAAGCGCTATCCACACATGTGCCCTAAAAAAGTACCAATCAGTATCATGCATAGGCGGAAATCCCAGGGGGGACGGGGGGGGACACGACCCCCCCATCTTGGGAAAAATATGATTTGTCCCCCCCAATATATCACTGTAAACATAACTATGTAATTTCAATAATATTAATAATACGCAATGAAAGCACCTGTGCTGATTATAGACACTTAATAGCGCGTTTTTAAGTTTCAAAAGATTGCGACCCCCCCCGCCCTTTGCCTCACAATGGTTTGATCCACTGCCAGTTCTTTAGCTGGCAAAGTAATAGAGGGTTCGTATCTACTGTCCGAAAGGGATATGTACGTAACTGACGTGAGGTTAATCCAGTCAATCCATAGCAGGTCCATAGCAATGTTATTTATTTATTTTTATGTTGGCAGGGTTCACACACTAGCTGAATTTGCAGAGCTAGCGCGCAAACTAAAGCAAACATTAACTATCAAGCTAGCTAGTACCTATTCCATTTATGAGGCGTCGTCAAAGATGGAATCTTTGCTATCTTCAATTTATTCCAAGATCAGCATGCAGCTGTAGTGCTTCGACGTCCCTGTGATAAGGTTAGCGATAAACTGAAGTCCAAACTGAACAGAACAGAACTACACTCTCTTCTACCATTGTCTTAAATATATATAATGGTCTCGTTGCAAAAGATAAATTGTCGCTAGTGAACTTTTTATGTTTTTTTTATTTCACCTTTATTTAACCAGGTAGCAAAGATTATAGCAAACACACAGAAACGGAATTGGTGCTCGCTTGCTTTACAAATTCAGCTATTGTTGGAAGCCAGCCAATATGAAACAAACTATTAAAATTACAAAAGGTTGCAGCATGTGTTGTGTAAATGTGTGTGTGTGCAGCTAGGCCAGCCAGCCAGGTAGAAAAATGGCAGAAAAAAGTAAGAAGACGGACATCAGATTATTTGTCAGTACACCAAAACGCATAGTAAGAACTCTAGTAGCCTAATCTCAAAGACTAGTTGATAAAATGTTCATAAGAAAGAAGTGAAATGCTAATGGAAATGTTTCACAATGATGTCATTAGGCAGAGCAGGCAACAGATGGCACACAGACAGCAGAGCTGGGGACAGATATGCAGGGACAGATTGGCAGAGACAGGGAGTCTCAGGTAAGTTTGTTGAGTCTTTGTTTGGCAACATTATGAAAGGTTCTCAATTTTTTTGACTTGTAAAATAGGGACATAATTGGAAAATGCCATGGATACCCCCACTCTCAACTTAAACTGGTGACTAAACTAAGATTTGTTTACGGCAATGGTATTGCTGTTGTGATTAATTGTGTAGTTTTGGGTACCGGTAGTTAGGAGTACGGCAAACACCTTATTTATTTTCTAGGAGACAGACTGTGAGTCAGTTAGGGTGGTGAAAGGGAAAGAGCCAGGGAGAGAGACTTCAGAGGACAGTGTCACAGCCACGGCAGGACCAAGTGTCACCCTTGTTGCCAGCAGCACCAGTATAGGGGACAGTGGCACAGCATTGTCCAGTTACCACAGTGATGGCACAAAACCATATCAGCCACACCTACAATTTATAGAACCGCAAACTCTTGCCAACAGAGTGTTGACGTTTCAAGAGAGATGGTTTCGCGATTTCCCCTGGCTACATTATAATCCATCAATAAAAGGAGTGTTGTGTTTTCACTGTAGCCAAGGGTTTTCAAGACAGCCATCTTTTGGCCAAAGAGCAGATGCTGCCTTCATTAGTGCAGGATTTAGGAACTAGAGAAAAGCCATTGAAAAATTCACAGCACATCAAAACTGCCAAACCCACCGCCACTTTTTAATTGTAACAGCAAACCAGCTAAATCCAATCAGTGTCCAGTTATCCAGCGCGTGGGGTAAACAGCAGGATGACGCAAGGCATTGCTTGATGAAAATTGTTAGTTCGGTGCGGCATGTAGTAAGACAGGGACAAGCCTTTAGAGGCCACACGGATGACAGTGGGAATTTATACCAGATTTTGAAACTTAGGGCAGAAGAGGATGATCCCATTTTACTGAAGTGGTTAACAGAGCGTACCACAATGTACACAGGCCCCAAAGCACAGAATGAAATTCTGAACATCATGGCCAATAGTCATTCGAGGCATTGCAGCTGAGATTAGGTCTCTTCCGATTGTACAATTTTCATTAATTGTTGATGGTACTCAAGATGTCTCTGGTGCTGAACAGGAGAATGTCTGTCTGCGTTATGTTGACCATGACCATGTCCCTCACAAGGAGTTTATTGGGCTATACAGGGTGTCGGAGACAACAGGCGAGGGCATTGCGAAAGTGGCAACTGATGTGTTGTTGAGGAAACCCGCAAACATATGCTCGGTTCTTTTGTTCAGTAGTGTGTATAGCAGTGGTTCTCAACCTTTTTGGGGTACTGGAACCCCTGCATATTTTGAGGCAAGGCAGGCAAGGTTTTGAGCGGTCCTCAGGGACCTCCACCCCCTCTATATTATATGTAAACTTACTGGAAACCTTGTGGTACTGACTACATTCATTACACTTTTTTATTTCACGGACCCCTTGCAATTAGTCCATGGACCCCTGTTTGAGAACCCCTGGTGTAATTGATATTTGTTCTTTTGTTTAGTAGTTTTCAGTACACTTACAAATTATTTATTTTATGTTATTTTATTTAAAATTGCATACTTTGTGCGACATACTTGTCCATAGCTGCTGTTTGAAGAGTTGAGACACTGACTGAAGGATATTTTGTTTGATTTATTTGGGTTTTTCATTGAAGTAGTTATTTTGCTTTTAGAACTGTACTTATTTTAAGCTTTTTGTTCTTGCAAAGATATTGTATTAGACTCAGGCCAGGTGCACATATTTAATGACTATATAAATGTATCAGAAAAAGTCAAATTAAAAGGTCAATTCAATACGGAGACCAACTTTGTGATGGTTCTCAATGGAGATTCGTTTAGATGTGATCACACCATGTTCATTGTATTTATGAAAACTACACCCATACAGTGTACAGTACCATTGTCACCTACTGACCTTTCTTGATATTGCTGGTTGTAAGTACGAATACCTGCATACATACTGGACTGGTAAGGAGCACTGCTATAACTATTATTAGTAGTAGAATTATAATGATTTAAACATTTGAACAAGTTGGGAAAACCCTTCAGTTAACTACTGTACCTATCAATTATCCAGTTGTAGGAATTATGGTTCCTCAATATACATTTAACATATAACAACGTATGCTATGTGTTACAGCACTACTTTTGGTGTCCCCCTCAGGAATTGCTCTTGAGAAAATTTAATGTAATTGTCCCCTCCAAGGTTGATATCAGATTTTCGCCCCTGGTATCATGAGAGATTCTATGTGTACTTCTGAAGGTACAACATTATGCATACCTTTATTATGCATTTTCCTACCCCAGGGAACAGTCCTGTGTTGACATTAAATTAAGATAAAACAGAATAATTCTAAATAAATTGCTTATGCAATAAGCAAAGCTAAAGTTAAAGCCGTGAACATGTCTGTGTGAAGAAATGAGAGGCTCACTTAACTTTACTGACAGTGTTTACAAATAGAAGCAGTTGTTGGCATTCAGATGCTCCGTTGGCCACTGTCTGACGAGCTTGGCATTTCTACTTAATTAGGAAAATGCACAGTGCCTACCTCTAATTACACAATATTGAGAGGAAGCACAGGCTGCCAATATTAATGACCTGATCCCAAGCCCAGTTCACAATTGTCTGGAATCTCCCAAAGCCCTCAAAATGTCACAGGGAAAACAATGCAACAAATTCTAATTTTCACAATCAAGTGCAAGCATTTTTTGGAACTGTGGTTAAATGTACCGACAGTATGTCAGAACAGCAATGATCAAATGCCTAAATACGTTTGCAGAATGTCAGATCATTTTCTAACCTTTGTACCTTGATTGCATATCTTAGACCAACTTTTAAGAAGCGTTAATTAAATGCAATTGTCATCAATGAATACAAAATTCACTCAATGTAAAGTGTTTTGTTCACAGAATATCAACACGTTGTTCTAATCAGGAGAGAAAATATTGCAAATATGTTCAATGTTTTCGGCAATCAGTAAATACCACTGCACAAAATTGCAAATGGCTTTATCAGGTAGAACATAGGGAAAGATCAAGACAATGTTTTTTAATGTTATTTTTTTTTACATTGCTTAGATGCAGAGAATGAAGTTGAATTACTTCTAAGTAACTTTGGTTACTCCTAAATCATAATCTCCCAAATGTTGACTTTCTATTACAGAGCATTGCTGTGGCGTGGACTGAAGCCTATAAAGTATATTCATTTAAGTTGTGTTCCTCCACTTTACGTATTCACCTTTCCTTATTTCTATTGGGGATTGTGTTTCTGCTTGCCGATGGAGAGTCTACTGATATCTTAGCAGACCAGCCTTTCTGTTGAATATATGGAATATATTCAGGATACTGATGAACGCATCCTGCACACAATACGTTTATTTTCATTCTCTTTTTGATCAGGAATTATATTTGATTTGATGTGTATAAAATTGTCTGGTGACATTGGCATAAAAGCAGAGTAACTTCGCATAATTCTGCACCTTTGATAGTTGTATTCCGTCATAATTTAGTGACTGCAAAGAAAACATATTGATCTACTGGATAAAAAAAAAATAAAGACTAACTTTCTGTTTTGTCAACTTAGACTGTATGTTTGTATTAATCTTTTTGCAGTGTTCTTTTGATGAACGTATTTACAATTTTGACAGCATCATTTAGTTTTGATGAATGTATTCATGTTTTAAGGGCACATTTTGAAAAAACATTTACTGTTTTGCAAAAGGCCACAGAGTTCTGAAAATCGGCAACATTGTTCGAAGAAATGCTTATATGCGACTGAAATGATGTTCAGCATCTACTTGCTGAGTGTTTTTCTGTTGTGTTTTAGATGGAGACTAACAAAGAAATATGTAATTAGGTGAAGAGATTAAAACGTAATGACATATACTGTATATAGTTAGTTTGCACAGATCACATTCCACTTGCTTGTATCTCCACGCTATGTCCATTAGGTTAGTGTAACAGTTTAACTTTACGTCCGTCCCCTCGCCCCGGGCGCGAACCAGGGACCCTCTGCACACATCAACAACAGTCACCCACGAAGCATCGTTACCCATCGCTCCACAAAGGACGCGGCCCTTGCAGAGCAAGGGGAACCACTACTTCAAGGTCTCAGAGCAAGTGACGTCACCGATTGAAAGGCTATTAGCGCGCACCACCGCTAACTAGCTAGCCATTTCACATCCGTTACACTCACCCCCCTTTCGACCTCCTCCTTTTCCGCAGCTACCAGTGATCCGGGTCAACAGCATCAATGTAACAGTGGTCTCAGAGCAAGTGACGTCACCGATTGAAAGGCTATTAGCGCGCACCACCGCTAACTAGCTAGCCATTTCACATCCGTTACATTAGGATAATCTAAAAACGAAGATGCATACAGTGTCTGGTGAATTGCATTAGTTCACATTTAAATTCAAAGTAATTAAGTGATTAAGCAATATATTGGGCGTGTGTGTGTGTGTGTGTGTTGAGCTACAGTAGTTAATATGGGCAGAAATGAAAGCTATTGAACACTGTACTCACTCTCTGATGGTGAACAGTGATTACACGCAGAAGCACTACTTTGTTCTATAATTTGCTATGGCAAAAGTAATCCTATTTGGATCCCACTGACTAAAAAGCCTTGCTTATCATTGATGTGTGAATCCCTGGAGCACAGCTTCCCCAAGATTTATTGAACTTTGCGATCCCTGAATTAGATTACATGAGGGAACTGCCTTCGACCCAATTAGGCATTCATATGCGTTACCCATGCATGTAAAAAAACACTGCATAATCCAGCACTTACATATCAGTAATTCTATCACCACTCTGAAATTGTGCCAAGATATCAAATTGATTTACAATGGCTATGTTAACAGCACTGAGTGGGGCTGCTGAAGACGATCAAACCTCAAATGGGTGCCAAATAATAAATCCCTGCTGTTTTCATACTAAACGTCCCTTATGATGAATATTAAAAGGTCAAATGGTGCTGGAAAACCATTAACTGTCTAATGTGGAAGTTGAAAAGACCACGCTGTAAGTCACATATGCTTTAAAGAAAGGGGATCTTGAACGCAAACAACTTGCTGCAGTAAACATTTTAACAGTTTATTAAGTTACAATTTTAGAAAATTCAACACAAACTCACAAAACAATGTTTCACATGCACAATTTTAGTATACAAGACAAAACAGTTAGTTTTCAATATGAAAACGCAGTTCTATAGGTCAGTTATCTCATGGAGATCATGGATTAAATATCAGTATTAAAATCAAGGGCCACAAGTTGTATAAAATATCAGTACGTTGTCTTTGTAGGCCAGCTTTAAAAATATATATGCAAGCTATTTACATTAGACCAAGTACATTTGTCAGAACTAAAGCGAATATTTGAGTAACCAAAACCAGTGTTTATCATATCAAGTTGAATCATTTAAAATCAAACTCAGTTGACCTGATGGCTAACTTAACGGTCTTAGATTGCATTTAGTAATAATTAACAAAGTACAAGGCCAAAAAAGGTACAGCATTTTCCCTCTATTTTACAGTCAGCAGGGCGTAACAAGGAACAAGTACTTAGAACTATAGCTACGCAGATTATAGGATAGTCTGGCCAAGTTTGATAAAGGACTAATTTGTAAATCCACATACTCTAGCACTGTGTGAGGGATGTGTACTGGTAAGTATACACTATTCTACTAACCAGCATACAGAAATAATGATCAGGTGATGGGTACAGGAATGAGGATAAGGTCTACGAGTTACACTATTTGGATTATACACTGTGTTACAAGGTTTTATCCTTGAAATGAACTGACATTGCACTGTACTTTTTTTTGAGTAGTATTATTACACAGGCTTAGTCCACAGACAGTTTGACACCTAAAAAGCCTATTGTTCATCATTTGGAGAAACAGAAAAGGCTATCACTGCTATATCAATGCATATCTTCAGCGTAGGACGAACGTTTTTTTTTTTTAAAAGGGCTGAAGAGTCAAAAAGACAAAGGAAAATGACTAGCTCCCTTTCTTAATAACCAACACATGACCATTAAACCTGGAATCCATAATGATGAAACTGCCATGTCCATTTGCGATATAACGACAACAAAGTTACTTCAAACAACGAACACCGTTTTCTCATTGCACCTCATTGCACGCACAATAGAACAGCAGAGTATGTGTTTCGATATTTTTTACCACGATGCTGGATGCTCCTCTCCTCCGTTTCAAAAACAAAACAATAACAAATGTGCCGGGGGCGAACAGGGGTGCTGTTTTCCCTTATGCGGATTTCAGCTTTAACGAGGAACAAAATGCTGTGCATTTTCATATGAAAGTCAGTAAGATCACTTATAAACGTGGAGCCGTTTGAATCCGTTAAAAGTTCTTAGTAGGGGGATGTTACCTAAAACACCAGTTCATAGTAGCTCTTAAAAATAAAATAAAACATGTACTGTATATTACATTGTGTTCTTATGATTTTAACTTTGAGTGGCGAAGGACATCTCCAACATCTCCAACTTTACCCAACAAAAACATGCGCAACAGGAAGCCCCGGCATCAGTCAATCAAGCATCTGAATTGTGACAGCTGCAATAACGGGGCAGGAAAATCAATATCCTATTGACTGGGCTGCAGCAGTCTAATCAAAGAGCACAGGCCTTTATGAAACCACTGAAGGAGCAGATAGGCTGATTGTGTCCGCTGTTTGGGCTTTACGGGCCTCTAGGGACTGCACACCTGTTCTGGTGGCTGAGCAGGGACACAGTCACACAGTCACCTTGGATCAGTTCCTTGTGCTTTCATTCGACTTTGGGAAATGAGTGCAAACGCAGACGACGGGGACAGTCTCACAACAATGTAATCATAGCTCAGCCAGCCCTAATCAGTCCCAAGTTCAGTGAAGGCACGGTTCTTTATAGCAGTAGTCGAGTGTTTACTACAAGTCCAAACTTACACCAGTGGCCCCAGAATGATGACTTATGATGGAGGACCCATCAGACAACAACATGAACAGGAACCAGTTTCTCACTCAACATCAGGCTAATCGAAGTACTTTGATAGAGTACTGTAGCAGTTACTGTGTCTAGTCTAGCAGCTCAGGATGTACTTCATTGTGCGCAGAGAGGGACATTATGACAGCAGCCAACCTTTTTCCTCTCTTTCCAGTCAGAGCTCCTTTAACGTTACATCATTTATTTAGAGGCATTAATAGCTGCTAAATTGTGCTGCAGATCCAATCATAGATGTATTATTCACAGGATCTCACCAGACCATGAACGTAGACCAAACTTCCACACTACATACAGTCGGATCCATCTCGACTTCTATAAAGTTTTCAACCCATTGTTATATATCAGGTGTTCCAGTATATAATTAAAATTGGAATCATCAACCCATTTCCATTAATGGGGTTTCACATTCACCCCACTCAGTTACTTAGTTTCTATCCGTCTGATAATTCATTTCCAAAAAACTGATCCAGAAAGAATGGGTATGTCCCTCAATTTGTGATATGAAAGATATGCATGTGCAGTGAAGGCACTCATATGTCCTGTACTCAAACATTTATATATATTTTGCAGACCGGCGATCTGAATTCTGGATAATGGGTAAGGTCATAAATGATAGACTTATTTAGCATTTAGAGGTCATTTGAATGCAGAATATTACAAGTGGCAACACCACATGATTCTATTCCTTCTGAAACCTTAACATTTCACAGAATTCATTGTGATTTGCATCAATTATTTAGAGGAGCTTGAGATACAGACCAAAATGCCAAGTCCCATCAGCTTGTTGTAGAGAGGGGGTCTAAAGCTCAATAGCCAACAGCTCTGTAAGATGCTTAATACTATTTCACTATGCAGAGATGAGTGGGCTAGACGCATAAGTAATCGATCTGGTATCCAGCCCTGGTCCTGATGAGTTAACAAAGCTCAAAACATACAAGGTAAGGTTCTAGCTGCAGTTACAAAAATCACTTGATAGAATATTTTATGATTCGGTTCACCAAGTAAAACTGGTTTTATCTGCTATAGTGGCCAATTTACAATAAGTCCGGGCATGTTGTCAGCTGCATAACTTAGTTAGTATATTTTTTTACCTTTTGAAGTTCTACTTCTTCAACTTCTTATAATAATAATCCAAAATGCCATCTACAGTTAGCTACTATATCAAAGGCCATCTGACCCATATAAACCAGAACACATCTCTCCATTGAGAAGCTAACCCTACAATTGCAAATGTATGTGAACATACTGTACCTCCACCTGGTAAAATCATTTTTTAAAACCTCAGATTACCTCTGAAAGACCAATAAATGAATGAAATAAAGACAATGAAACCTTTTTTTCCGTCAACTACTTTGGTATCTACATGGATTTAAGGCATTAGTATTCTTCAAGGATCAGTATCAAACATATAGAATGTAGACATCACTACTCTCAAATTGAAGTATATTCCATTGGCAAAAACAAAATAACACCTCCAAAATGTTTTTACAGCAAGACGGCACTTATGACATGAGAGGAAATACTGTAAAATATAATGCACACAAATTCACGTTTTCTATCGGCCCGTTATTGAAATCCTCAATGCATGGCCCTTTTAAAATTCCTGTTCTGTCCAGCACTGCCACAGAGGGTTTTCACCCGTTGCCCCTTCCGACTGAGGGTGAATGCAGGAGCAGCCTCCTAGAGGAGAGGGAGAGAGAGGAGGGTCGGTAGGAGGGCTGTGACCAGACATCACCAGGAGGAGCTGAGGAGGATGAGAGCACTGACGAGGACTGCAGAGAGATGAGACGGCGACAGCAGACTAAGCCGAGACGCTCCCGAGCCCTGTGCGTCCATCCCTGAAACCACAAACCACCAGTTAGAGAGAAGCTCTTCAAGAACTTAAAATTCAACTTTTTTTAAAAAAAAAGCAAAAAGCGGGGCATTTTCTGTCTCTATCTGCAAAATTGGCTGACAAGTTGTCATAAATCAAAGAGTAACTGTGAATTATATAGTGCTTCCATATCTCCATTATTAATGACTTTCAACAGGATAGGCCATTAAAGTATACAGACATGATAAGGCTTATATCACATTAGAGCAGATCTCTTTAGAGAAAACTGAACCCTGTTTCAATTTTGCACAGGGGGGGGGTCATTCTACTATTGTAGACGCAACCGAGCTGTGCAGTCAACAAGGAATAATAACCCAATGGCAGAGATGGATTGCACCGTACATGCATTTTTAAAAAGGTTGCTTTTCTTGCACCCCAAAAAAAGTATATTACACATGGTCACAGAGGGGTGCAACGAGGCCAAAATAAATGTTCTGTTTGGCTCATTGAATCATCCCCAAAACTTGATCAATGGACACAGGAAGAGGAGAGAGAGGAGATGGCAAGCGTACTTAATTTGTGGATGTGGATGGGTTCGCTGCCCACACCTTCACCGCCCTCACTCAGGGCCTTGATCTGGATCAGGTAGTTGTCGTTAGAAGACAGCGTCAGCTCCATCCTGGTTTTGTTTGTTATGATGCTGTTTACCTCATTATCCCGGTGTCTTCTCAACAGCACCTAGAAACAGCAATGCAAAACCCCAAAATACAAAAATGTAGCAACACACAGTAACTTTGCAAAACACACAACCTCAAAATTAAAGATTGACTAAAATGAGGAGTGGGAGTGGGGGAATTCAAACTAGGAGAGTAACTAGATTTTGCTGATTGGATGATAAGATGAATCCTGATGCTTTGTGACACTACAGTGCGGCTGGCTGATTGAAACTATGGATGTTCTGTCCCTGTGGACAACCCTACCAATACGAGCCACTAATTATCAATATGGCTGAGTTGACCAGAGGCGATGGTATTGAATGCACTTCCTTCATTACACCCCCCACCAACCTCCTACTCTCTGCTTCTTCCTTTTTTCAAATCAAACAACCCACACGAAGCAGCACTAATTGAAAGATTGTGTTTGAGATGGTTGTGTTGTATTTGACAAAATAATAGAGTTACAGTGACATGAGACGTACAAGATATCCGATGACCTCTGCCTCCGTCTCCATGGCTATGACAGGATCCCAGCGCAGTGTGAGCAGAGAGCCAATCATGGTCCACTCTACGTTCAGAGGAGGCTGGCCAGGTGCTGAGAGAGGGTAGTGATGAAGAAAGAGAGAAGAAAAGAGAGATGCTCATATACAGTAATATGTGTACGCTTGAAAAAAGATAAATAGTTTCTGTTCTGCTTACATTTTGAAGTTGAATGTACAATAGACACAAAACCACTGACGAGATTCACTCACGTGGCTTCTTGGTGGTGGCGTTTATGGGTGTAGACTGTGGCCCTGTCCCAGCAGTGTTAAAGGTACACAAAGCCAAGTAATACTGTGTTTTGGCTTTCAGTCCAGTCACGTTGACTGCTGAGTAGTTAGCAGAGATTCTCACTTTGCCTACTGTGTCAGGCTTGGTGTCATCTTCCCAATACACCACCTGTTTACCAATGGAAAGAAAACAACAAGAGGTTGAGACATCAGACAGGAAAAATTCAACCCTAGCCAAGGGGACTTTTATTAACTCACACAAGTGATTCATTTCATCACATTATTAGAACTCACTCCTCATCTAATCTGTAATGCCATTTAGTGTGCAGTAGGGGACTGGCTTCCCACTGAATAATACATTTTTCAATATCTAGGTCCTCAATTGCTGATACACCATCCTCTCTACCCTATGGTCATTCTACAAAGGCACCAATAGTAACCCTAAAAGTAGAATATGACTAAGTGCTTGTGTGACAAAGTATAGGGATATTATGTCAATAACATGTTTTAGATCTCCTCTTTTTAGTAAAAGAAAATATATTCCCCTCACGAATTTGTACTTTCAATGATTAAAATAGAGTTTCTGAACTTAGAAATGAACACATCCAGCAACATCATGGATGAATACTGTATTCTCTTTAACACGAGGCACACAGTGCTTAATTACTTCCCTTGAGGGTATTCACTTTCAATTAACGACGCAGGTGAAGAGATTTTTGATTAAGCAAATGAAATAATCCAATGCTAGTTTAGGGTCATATACAATATTCTAGTCTCTGGTATTAAGTGACAGAGTTAAGTCAATACATAATTAGAGAGAAAAAGTGATGTCTACCCGCACTCCTATATTCCTGGTATTGCTATGAAACTAAATGAATCTATTAGATACTATTTTTCACCCCAAAACAATATACTGTTCTGGAGTTAAAAACTAGCTCCATACTGTAGATGATGGGCCTATTAATGTGCAAATCAGTTTAGACCTATCCTGTCTGTTTGGCTACTAAAACAAACAACACTAATGCATCTGTCTATGATATCTTTCAGAATCCTATGACCTCCTCTGTACCCAATGCCTAAGGTTTAAGATGCATAACAACAGCTTTCCTCGGTAAAAGCCCCTCTCTCTCAAATCCTTTTTGGTGATATGATAACACTACTGTATCTACACAATATAGCCACTGCCATGGCAACCATGGGTTTTGTGCCGAGGGGCAGGGGTGAGAGGGATTGAAAGAGCACTGGGGGAAAATGTGTTCTTAAATGGATGGATGATAGCTATCCTCATCAGGTTTCAGAAGCCTCTGGTGGGTGGTCTTCAGAGCAGCAGTGTCTAAAGCGTAAATCATAGTCCGCAGGAAGCTGAGACGCGATAGTCTGGTGTCCCAATGTGACATAGCTAGGCGGCTCTGAGAGCACTATCCGAGCGAGACGCACAGCTGAACGGGCACCTCCCCACAATTCCCAACCAACGCGGCTTTGGTATGCATCCTCTATTGATTTGAATGTGTTGACACTTGTTGGAAAAATTGCTTGAGTAGTCGAAAAGTATGAAAGCCAACGGTCCAATATTCTAGAACACTGCTGTGTGTTTTGGACTATGATAAACCCTTAAGCAACACCCACTCTCTGAGGGTGTCTCAGGGGGAGTGGGATATACATGAAAAATAACGTTTCCATTTCACCAAACACTGTACAGGCTACACACATGTACATTTGTGAAACAAGACAAATATAAGCACCCTTTTTTGACCGTTAACCAATGTGATATATATGTACAGGTAATTGCCAAAATAAAGGAAACACCAACATAAAGTGGCATAATAGTATGTTGGACCACCACGAGCCAGAACAACTTCAATGCACCTTGGCATAGATTCTACAAGTGTATGGAACTTTATTGGAGCAGTGCGACACCAGAAATTCCATAATTTGGTGTTTTGTTGATGGTGGAGAACGCTGTCTCAGGCGCCGCTCCAGAATCCAGAAGTGTTCAATTTGGTTGACATCTGGTGACTGAGATGGCCATGTCCTATGGTTTACATCGTTTTCATGCTCATAAAACCATTCAGTGACTACCCGTGGCCTGTGGATGGGGGCATTGTCATGAGGCATAGCCATGGCCTGCCCAGCATTTTTGACCTTATGCATGATGTGATGTTAATTTCTAAATTAACTTATGCACCACACCTGTGTGGACCACCTGCTGTCAATATTCGTTGTATCCCTAATTTACTCAAGTGTTTCCATTATTTTTGTAGTTACCTATAGGTACAGGTACAGGAGTGAACATAATACTATTTACAAGATGTTGTCAACGTTACAGAAGCTCTCATGATATCTTATTCAGTGAAATGTTCCAGAACACAGCACTCCAGGGAATATTTCAAGAATCGTCTTAAAATAGTTTAAATAAAGCTACTGACTTACATATAAACATTAGAAATGGCATCAGAATGTGTCTGGCCGTGTCCGAAATCTGTCTTGCCTACAACTTACTAAAACTACATAATGTGTACTATTCATACCACATACTATTTAGAACATACTGTTTAGTCAAAACAGATGCAGTAGGCAACAAATATCAACCTACTAGGCTCGCCCATCCTGAGAATACTTCATCTAATGCGCAATTGCATTGATTTACGCCATTTTATCATTTGGTATAGCGCGTCATCTTATCTCATTATCAGCTGATTATCAGTTGTTGTCAAACACACGTGGGTCTGGAAAGGTGATTCTCTTCCTCAAAAGTGTTCAGCAAATTCTACTCGATGAAAAGCCGAAATGAGTATAACCTGGCATTTAAAGAATACTTGAAATTTCACATACTATAAACCGTTTTACTATTTAGAAGGCAAGTATGGTTATTTATTGAGCAAATTGAGAGAATCCTACCTCATAACCCAGCACTCTTTCAGGGGTGGCAGGGAGGGCTTCCCAGATCACTTCAATTTGAGCTGCAGACACACTCCTGCCCCAAACCCTCTTAGGAGCCTCACTGGGGACTGCAGAAATAGAGAGCTGGTGAGCACTACTCACTCAACACCATCAAACACACTAATAGGAAGCAGAAGCAGGCAGAGAATAGACCTGTAGTTTCACTGGAGAGAGCTATATTGCTTGGGCTTGGTTTTTAATGGGATCTGTGACTGACATAAGGGAAGACTATCTTCACGGCAAATTCAATTAACACAATACCTCACTGACAGCCCAGTGTAGTAAGTGTCAGCTAGGATTTCCTGTAATCTACCTCTGCAATAACAATAACTAATATCAAGTTGAAACTCCCAGCTTGAGAGGGGGAAAAGTGTCTGAACCAACTTATTTCATCATTACTATTCAAGGTCGTGCCTCCAGAATAAAAAAAGATTAGGAGCTGTTTGAGCGTGGTTCCACTGGCTGCCATTGCCTTTACCTTCCTCTGCTGAAAACACTGTGGCTATGGAACTGAAAGGCCCCTCCCCGCGGTTGTTGTACGCCCCAACCTTCACATCGAACGGTGAGAAGGCCGGGATGGTGTCGTTGCGGAAGATGTATCGGGCGACCCCAGGCGTGGAGATGACCGCTCGCGTCCAAGTGACAGCACCCAGCGGCCGGAAGGCGATGATGTAACCGAAGCCCTCTCCATTCTGCAGTTCCTCAGGCACGGGCTGGGAGCGAAACACAAAACTATAGTGATATTAAAACGCATACAGACAAAGACACTGACACCCCTGCCTTTGTCCTCAAGCACCCGCCAAAGAGGGCTTCAACACGAGCTGCAATGATTAGATGCAGCGTTTTCCCCCCTACACCACAACCCACAGATCCTTTTCTCCCTGCATTGGTACATCATTGTGGATGAAGTGGGCTTCAAAGAAACAATCTCTTTCCCTGAGTTGAATCACGTTGGGGGCCTCCGAGGCCAGACCCCAGAAGGGAGGGGCTGGCTCTAGTGCAGGTCATAAAATTGCTCCATTCAATTCTGCACAATTAAGCAAAACCATTACCAGGCTATGGAGAGAGCAGTAAAACCTGACAGATGACTTACCTCCCAAGTTATCACTAATTCAGATTTTGTGCCGCCTCCACCTCCAACATCAGTGGGAGCTGTATCAGGCACTGTAAGGCAAAGCCCAAAGGAAAGCAATTAGAAGGCAGTTAACATAGCTGAACTGCAAGTCTATAAGTCTAGCCCCACGACAGTTTTAAAATGCATCCACAATATTTCTTATTTTACACACCACAACTTCTCCCTTGATACGAGCGACCCAACATGTTTTGGAGTATATCCTCCTACTCGAATAGCAATCTCACAATGAATAAACAACTTCGTTTTTGATTTAGCTGTTAAGTTTAATAGTCAGAAAATGACATTTTACTTGACAACTGTTTTGTGCATGGCTCTGCACAAAAGATTTGCGGATCACTCATGTGCATCCTGATGTGTATTTACCCAAAGTAAATGGTCCATCACATTTAATCTGTCACATTAGCAACTGGTTCAACCAGCATTTAAAGTCAGATGTCAGGGTTCTGTGTATCACTTTGTGTGCGTGTGTCTACATATGTATTTTAGAGAGAGTAGAGGAGTGACACTCACTGGCATCCTCTGTCCTGGTCTTGGCTGAGGCTGGACTAGGCTCTCCCATGCCCACACTGTTGCGGGCCACCACCCGGAACTCATACTCCACCCAGGCATTCAGACCCACTACAGTGGCTGTCAAAGTGTTGCCATTGATCTCCTCAGGAACTGGAAGTGGAAAGGAGAGCGTTCAACATTACATAAGCATGGCTACGGTGTGCTATGTTCTGTACTGTATGCTAGGTGTATTAGCTACCTGTGTCCACAGCTTGCCAGCCCACAGTGAAGGGTGTCCTGGCCTGGATGATGTAGCCGGTGATAGGGCTGCCGTTGTCCCTACCAGGTTTCCAGGAGAGCTGGGCCGTGCTATCTGTGATCTCCTCCACCGCTACAGTGTCCGGGGGCCCGGGGGGACCTGACTCAATCAGACAATTAGCAAAGTGAGCCTCCACACCAGGCTCACAACACCACCACCACCCCTCCCATTCACAACTCATTATGCTCTTGCCTTTACTGCTGACCCTGTTACATATCAAGGCCATCACACTCCATCTAATTAAGGGCTGTGTCCTTGGTCCAGCTTCACAGGGGCCTTTAATTCAGACGTGTGATATGTGAGGCTGAGAAGTGATTATGAACACAGGATCACTAACACCGAACAGGGACATGGGAGGGGTAAATTTGTGAAGAGAGAAAGAGCGAGAGAAAGAGTTAGAGATTGAGAGAGAGACAGTGAGTGAGACAGAGATACAGTGAGTGAGACAGAGATACAGTGAGTGAGATAGAGATGCAGCAAGATTGAGAAGTACAGCAAATATGTGACCCGCTTCAGGAAGCTACACATTTGTCGCACGTCACTACTTCACATGAGAGGCATTTGAACATACACTACCGTTCAAAAGTTTGGGGTCACTTAGAAATGTCCTTGTTTTTAATTTTTTTTTAATTGTCCATTAAAATAACATCAAATTGATCAGAAATACAGTGTAGACATTGTTAATGTTGTAAATGACTATCTATTGAATTGGAAACGGCTGATTTCTAATGGAATATCTACATAGGCGTACAGAGGCCCACTATCAGCAACCATCACTCCTGTGTTCCAACGGCACGTTGTGTTAGCTAATCCAAGTTTATCATTTTGAAAGGTTAATTGATCATATGAAAACCCTTTTGCAATTATGTTAGCACAGCTGAAAACTGTTGTCCTGTTTAAAGAAGCAATACAACGGGCCTTCTTTAGACTAGTTGAGTATCTGGAGCATCTGTCACACCCTGACCTTAGAGAGCCTTTTTATGTCTCTATTTGGTTTGGTCAGGGTGTGATTTGGGGTGGGCATTCTATGTTTTGTTTTCTATGATTTTGTGTTTCTATGTTTTGGCCGGGTATGGTTCTCAATCAGGGACAGCTGTCTATCGTTGTCTCTGATTGGGAACCATACTTAGGTAGCCCTTTTTCCGTTGTGGGTAGTTGTCTTTGTTTGTGGCACTAGAGCCCTTAAGCTTCACGGTCGGTATTGTATGGTTTATTGTTTTGTTGGGGTCATTCCAAAATATAAGTAATGTACGCTCACCACGCTGCACCTTGGTCCGCTTCTTCCAGCATCGGCCGTGACAGCATCAGCATTTGTGGATTCGATTACAGGCTCAAAATGGCCAGAAACAAATAACTTTCTTCTGAAACTCGTCAGTCTATTTACAGCATTAACAATGTCTACACTGTATTTATGATCAATTTGATGTTATTTTAATGGACAAAAAAATATATATATTTCAAGAACAAGGACATTTCTCTGTGACCCCAAACTTTTGAATGGAAGTGTATATTTTTATCAAAGTGTGTTTTTTGGCAGAAATGCCTTCTGTTGCATGTGAACTTTAATGTGCCTCAATAACAAACTTGTATTCCATCTGTAAATATGAATACAATTGTTAAATTACGAGCCTAGTTGGTTTAGCCAAGGAAAAAGTCAGGAACTGTCCCGCTAGCCATGATTGGCTGAGATAATGGATGGGCTGGACATGCCGGGAGATGAGTTTGGATTGGTCTGCCATGTAGCATGCCTCTGTCTATAACGTGAGCTGCTCACTATATGTTGATAGTCCTTTCTATCACAATGTTTTTTAAAGATATTATGTTAGCCATCGAGAATTACAAAAGTTTTGCTACATTTCTCAACAACATTGATGCCCTGAATTTACCAGGCGCTATCAACAGATCAGTTGGAAAAAGTTGTGATGGACTACTTTCTGCACACGCCATGGTCAGTGTGAACCGGAGTGACTTGACAACGCTGGCCAAACAAAACGGAGTTAAAGTTCCAGTCTGCCGTGAAGCGTTCATCCATGTATACTGGTAAGAGTTTAGCTACATTTTCAGATATTATATGTTTCTAATTTTGTCAGAAAGTCGTTTTCATTGCAAGTTAAAGCCTACTGTTAGCTAGCTAGCCAACGTTAGCATGCTGGCTTGGTAGCTAGCTAATGTTACGTGTATGATCTGTGTAGTAATATTATTTGAATCAGAAATCCATTTGCATTGCTAGTTACTGCCTAATGTTAGCTAGCTAACATTGAACCTGGTTGGATAGCTTTAGCTACTTGCAGATTCATACTACAGCTATGACAATGTTTGTATTGGTAGTAGTATGAGTTGGGATTATGCTGGTTCATTGTTTAGCTGGCTAGCTATCTAGCTACATGTCTAAATGAAAGACTACACTTCACCAGATGATTACATGACCCATCAAGTCAGCCAGGTGTATTTCATGAACATGTGTACATGTCTAGACAATAGTGACCCATCCACTTAGCTAGATGTGGCTGGGGGGTGGTTATAGCATTTCCTTCACATGACAATTAATTTATACAAGTGTGTCTGGGTAAGCATCATCTAATAATTATAAAATATTTATACAATATTTTTATCTGGACACTTTCTGCTTTTGATATTGCTACTATGCAAGTAACCATTTCACTCTACCGTTTACACCTTCTGTATCCTGTGCATGTGACAAATAAACTTAGATTTTATTTTATATAGTGTGTGTTTACCAGAGATGATAAAGTGAAGAACAACATGACCTGCACCAAAGTCAGATTAGGATATAGGCCAAGGACTATATAAAGTGTATTTTTACCTGGTGTTCTTACTTATTGTAGGCTACTACTTTTACTACTTTTAGTATTGAAAACTTTGGTTGTTTACTCCACTACTCACTCTGTTTAGCACATGCCCTCACATGTGAATCCTTAAAGAGATGGGTGGGAGTAGGATTTAAGAGGGTGTGAACGATGTTGAATGGGTGTACACAAAGAAGAGCTCTCCATTAGGTGTATAAAAAAATTCAAGCGCCATTTTCTCAAAAGTGTGGTTACAAGTTTATCCACTTTCAAAGCAGAATTCCTTTCACATTGTTCCTTAACTGCAGTTTATGATATAAAATGTTCTAGCGCTGAGTGTCTTTTATCCAATGTAAAAAAAAACATACAAATGTTGTGCTAAATCCAAGTGGTGGGTCACATATATGCTCCAAAGATGTTGTTGTTTGCTCCACTGTTTCATTATTCAGACGCTTCTATGTTTTTTTTGTCAATGTGTAAATGAGCCAATTAAAGCAATTCTCTGTAACAAACAATGGCTTTCCAAAACACCGGGACAGCTATTACAGGGTGTTATTATATTTGTCTGCAGAGTTCTCACCAAACTATAAATATATTTATGGTTAAATTTGACATTTTAGTCTTTCAGCAGATGCTCTTATCCAGAGTAATTTACAGGAGCAATTAGGATTAAGTGCCTTGCTCAAGGACACATTGGCAGAGTTTTCACCTAGTCGGCTCGGGGATTCGCACTAGCGACCTTTCGGTTACTGGCCTAAAGCTCTTAACCGCTAGGCTACCTGCCGCCCCATAGGTAGCTTGGCAGCAAGATTAATTAACCAATATTATTCATATAGGCCTATAAAATGATAGTCTGGTTGCCAGTCTGTTTAGATCACATTCCACTCCTTGTACTCCATGGCATGTGCCAAGTTTTTAGCACATGACATGGAGAACAATGACTGGAATGTAAGCTAAACAGACTGATACCCAGACTAATAAAATGAAGGATGTCATCTAGATTGCAATTTCAGCACCAATTTATTGCATGAATCAATTTTAATTCTGTCAAAGTGCTTACAAGATTTTACATCGGAAGTTCTATGATCAAACATTCACGGCAGGAACTATATTGTATTTCGACACTCAAACTTTTCTGAAGAAGCTAAAATGTAAATCACTTCTGAGAAATAAGTCCCTGTACAAATGTGAGTCTCATAGCCAGAGTGAACTGAACAGCTTACAACCTTAACAGTTGGTTCTTTTACCTTTCACAACCAAGATGGCTGAGGCAGACAAGCTCTCCACGTCAGTGTTGATAACACAGACATACTTTCCCCCGTGATTCAACTGGATGTTACGAATCATCAGATCTCCCGAGATGCTCTACAAGGGAAAACAATAACACACGAGAAAATCTGATGTAAAATCATGAAATCCAAAGGAAATACACTCTGAACTGTTTCATAATTATTTTTGCGCAACTGCATGTGTGATGCTCCTGTAGGCTGATTAATAAATACATGTATCACATCAGAGCAATATCATGTGCTGTGATCTTTTTCTTTCCAAGTGTGACTGTAGCTTTAAAATTGAGAAAGCTCTGTGTACGGCGCTGCATGTGGTCCCCTCAGGTCACAGAGTCTTGTGACACACGGAAACCAGCAAGAACGTGAGCTGTGTTCTAAACAAACAGTCCTGTTGGCTACGCTTCAGGCACTGCATGCTCCCCCTACTCAGCCTCGCACAGGACCACCAAAACAAACACACAACGGCTAATTGGCAAGATGATCCTAATTATTCAAGAATTACATAAGCAGGGATGGATGAGAAATTAGTACAACTTACAGACTAAGAGCTAATATTGTTCTAAATAAAACAGTATGCTCTTTGACGCCATGGGGAAACTAAAGCTGATAAACTATTGGAAAACCTAAAGAGGAGTGAGATGTGATGAAATAGCTTCAGTTCATCTTCTGCCATGGAGCCTTAAGTGGAGTTACAGAAGTTAATGTGGAAGAGCTATCAAATTTAAATGTCTTCATATTTTAAAGTGAGTGAAATGGGATCATCTTTATCTGTAGTTAACTATTAGGTACATAGCAATGGTGCCCATCACTCTATCTGGGGAGTGGGACTCACATTCTAAAAATTCAGAGCCAATGTTCACTTAGTAGAGTGGTCTGTCACACATACACAGCATGTCATCCTTCAGGACTCCTTTTAAAATAGAGTGTGCTTGTCTGGAGAGGATTCACCTGAGGGCTAGCCAGGTTAGACACACTCAAGCCACGCCAAATTTCATCAACTCACTGGGTAGTGACCATGGCTCAGCTAAGCTCGGTTGCAATTGGGCATGAACACCCAGAGGATCCTCACCTCTCGGAGGCAAAGACAAAGCGGAGCAGAGTGGCACTTATGTGTGGCTGAGGGACGGCATGGCACTCCTCTCCTCTGAAAGGCTAAACATGCTCATGCCATGTCTGCCTCTGACATGCCAGCCAGCAGCTGCCTGACTGGAAAGCGAGGGGTTAAATTCCATGCCTTGGCAGGCAGGAAGCTATGAGGCAGATCTGGTTTAATTATGTTAATTAATTCATCAGACGCTGTTGAGAGGAGCTGGTAATCTCCCTGGGCATGGGGATACGGAATATGTGAAAACTGTATCTCATTATTTGTGTGTCCACATGTCAATGTCATTTGTAATTGCCATTTGTCTATCCACGCAGGCGTGAACTTAGCATGACCACGACGTGGGAGGGGTTCAACTCTGATATCAACTCCAACTTTGATCCATTATTTTTTATTTTTTTCAGCTATAGCCGTACAATGAACCTTGGGTGAATAATGAATCCATAAAACAGTGATAAATGATTCTCTAAAACAATTTGGCAGAGACGAGCGCAGAACAAATGACAGTGCTCATCTATCAAAAGGAACACATATTTTCGCCAAAAAGTAGTCAGTCTCTTATCGTTAATTGAAGGCATGAGGAATTCAGATGAACATTGTACTGGTGCGAAGGCTTGCCCTTGGTTAATACCAGCCAACTCACTACAAATGATTTCAGGGCACAAGATTCATAAATAGGTATGCAAATTAAATTAACGCAAAGAGAGATGATAAAAAAAAGGATCTCCCTTTGAGGTGGAGAAATTAGAAGTTTAAGGGATGAAAGGTAAAAACACTTTTAATTCATCAGGCTTCTTCCACCATTGAAACAGCTTAAAGATTAGTAGGATCGCTATGAAATACTGTGGCTTTTCACCTTTATGTTGTCTTACAAATAAGATCACAATTCTTATGGGCTGTCTGATAGACAGGGAGTTAAAAGATAAATGGAAGAGTAAACATAACTTGAAGCAATGGAAGTTAAATACAGCCTACTGAAGCATCACTTCAATGTTAAAACTGCTGCTATGATTTGATCCCAACAGTACTCGTCTTAAATACACATTTCATAAAGTAGCCTACAGTGTGAGGGTAGGGCTTTCAGCAGGTACCTATTATACAGAGATTATACAGAGTTTCCAAAATGAGGCGTATTATTTTGCAGTCTGCCACACTTTGTGAAACAATCAATCCTAGAATAGCCTCACAGCAGTTGTCCACTGCTCCTGATGACTCACCCCTCCTACTCTGTCGAAATGGTCGGCATCCCCGTGGAAGTCTATGAGCTGCCCGTTGAAAGCCCAGGAGAAAGACACATCCAAGGCTGGATCGCTGGCTATCTGGCAGGGCAGCACGATACTTTCGCCAACAATGATCTCCATGTTAGCAGGCCGCTGGGTGATTCTGGTGGGCTCTGTCCAGACAATGACAGCTTAGTATGCATCTTAATACTCTCTGGGTGGGAACCATTACACTCAAACAACTCTAGTGTAACTATATCATACTATCATTACGACAAGGATCCTCATAGCTACATGTATCTTGGTTCTAGCACTTAACTTTCAAAACATTTCTGATTGACACTTCGTATTTGCATTGTCAATTTGGGGGGAAATGTTTGAAGTAGGATTGTGCAAGCAGAATGCATTCCCAATGCTGGCTGTAGAGAATAGGATGCAGTGGAGTATGGCAGCCTTGTAAGGGAAAGGTCAGGATAATGACATTCCGTTAGATTAAAGGGATCAGCTGTTGGCGTAAAACTTTAAATAAGCGAATGAGAAAAACAAGGGAGGTGGAGACAGACGTTTACAACACATCAAAACGTTAAGTCTCCGCATCCATAAGTAATGACCTTGACTTAATTGCAGTACAATAACTTATTGCCTATTTAAGAACCATTGCAATTGCTTTAATTAGAAAATAACAACTTTGACTGTGTTAAGTTGTACAGACAGAATAGTAAGGATCACTTCCATTAGATGTTAGGCTGGATTTATTAGTACAATTATCAGCACAAGGAAGTACATACAAATATCAGACAGTACACTCTAAAAAATACTGGGTTGCTTGGATGACCCAACTACTGGGTTGCAGGCAGTGGGCCACTGGGTTGTTTTCTTTAAAAAGTGCGAGGTTGGGTTGTTGATGCTGGGTTAATAATGCTGGGTAATTGAGATATGGGTCAGATCAGAAAACAGAAGGTGTGGCTTAGTAGGGGCATGGGTTTCAGATGGTTCTTTTTGCCCACCTGCAAAAGTAAATGTCATTCCTGTTCATCTGTTGTGTTGTACTGTTGTCACGTTAAGGTTAAACACTAACAGTTTTGTAGCTTCATTGAAGCTTATTGAAGTGTGGGCTGCAGGTAGCCTAGTGGTTAGAGCGTTAGGCCAGTAACCGAAAAGTCGCTGGTTTGAATACCCGAGGCTGCAAGGTGAAAAATCCGTCGCCGTTCCCTAGTTTTGGGGGCGATGCCTCAGGGATTATTGGGAGAAGATGTTATGATAGCTCACCTGTGATAAACAGCCTTCCAGTGGTGCTTGCCGTTCCAAACTGATTCTTAGCGATGCACGTGTAGCTTCCCGCATCCCTCCTGGTTACATTGGCAATCTTCAGTGTCCCGTTGGGAAGCAGAGTAATCCTGGGGGATGAGTAACAGAGATTCAGAGCTTTTGCTTGGGTAGAGAACAGAAGTGCCGTGTCTAAATCCAGTCCAAGTGCTAGGATGCATCATCGCCTTCATTTCAACACCATTTACATGTTTCCTTCTATTCCAACAGAGGAAAAGTCCAACTGCCATTTTAGAAAATGGACTTTGCATTTTTCAATTTCCTATGAAGATTGGTGTCCCAATGCCAATCCTTCCACCCAGGCTTGGCATCCAAGAGATTGTTATCTGTATGTGCATTTTTGCATTTGAACATAATAAGACTAAATGACTGAAATGTAAGTCTTCGCATATACTAAGCATTCAATATGCATAGACGCTGCATACTACATTTATTATCTACTGTATATATACATTTTTACAGGGCTTTGTTCTCTTCTCATTAGCCTGTACTCCTATTCATACACGCATCTGAAAATATACTAATCACACATAACTGCACTTTGTGAATGGGTGAGAATTCATGCTGAGTTCCACACTACCTCTCGTTTCTCTGCACGATCTCATTGCCTTTCTTCCACAGGCTAATTGCCCGGGGCGAGGCTTGGGGCTTGCACTCCAAAGCCACATCACTGCCTGAGCGAGCTTTTAGCAGGGCCTTCAGTGGATTCTTGGAGAAACTGGGAGGTGATGCTAGAGAAGATGCAGGGGGTGAAAAAACGTGAAGAAGACAACTTGAACCAACTCCCAGATCAAATGTGCTGAGCTGAGATTGACTCTCATTCCCTCCCTCCTTCCCCTACCCTCTGGCATAAAAGCCATGATCTCCATAGGAACTGCTCCAGGGCTTCAGCGATGAAGCCCCCCCCCCCCAGCCCTCACTACACAGTATGGGATTCTCTAAACTTTTGGCTTCATCTGTCATCATCATGTTTTGTCAGCCATCATCTGAGACCCCCAGTGTCATTAAATATCAAGACAGAATTGGATTTCTCATCCAGTAGGTCAGATAGAACTCATCAAAGCTCTCCAAATAAATCGATATATCATCTACATGAGAAAGCCCTCTGACTCCACTATGCAACGTATCTGTAGCATCAAAATCAATATAATGAAATGATTGAAACTAAAATGAAACACTCCATCAGATTCATATTTTCTTTTCTGGAGCCGAAGTGACATTAAATGAGGCAGCAGAGTGATTTTTGAAAAGGGTAATCGCAGGATGCTACTTGTACCTTTAAGAATATGATCAAACACACAGCAAGATAGACACAGATAAAAAGCGGAGAGGAAAGCAATCTTACCTAACACCATTAGCTCAGCGCTGGAATAAATAATGCCATGTTTGTTTTCAGCCACACACTGATACATCCCGGTGTCTGACAGGTTTAATGCTGCTATGGAGAGAGCCCCGTTTTCAATTTGTATCCGGCCCTGTGGATGAGAAAGCAGACAGATCTGTATACGTATTGCTGGAGCAGTCTAATATGTCCACAGGCGCAAATGCAATTACTTGTACACTATGAAGAGACGAAGAAAGCAAGAGAGAATACTTATTTTTTTATAGCCCTCTGTTGCAGTATGTATGCTCAGATTGGGGCTAAAAAATGCTGACCTGCAGCTTCAATGAAAAAAAAAAAAAAAAGCAATGTTGACAATACCAGTAGAACACTAATAAGCAATTTATTTTCCATGGCCATCCAGTTGGAAAAGCCACTAAGACAGGTCTGATTTTTTTTTGCTGATGTCTTACTCAGACTGAATTTTAACCCCATCAGCTGTTCAGAGAGCCTGAACCACGGCACACTATGGTGGAGATGTTGATGTGATGTGTCTGTGGGACAGGTCCCTCAGATCAGATCCATCACAGTGTTGTGAACGGGGGGATGAACGCTCTGCATGCTCAGAGCTGGTGGTTGCCAGGGCTCCATACATACCTCTGCCATTAGGTTGTCTCCATTCTTCAGCCAGCTGTAGGAGGGCTTGGGCTTCCCGTTAGCCTTACACTCCCAGAACAGATTCTCCTCAATGGACAGGGCCCCGTCGATCATTGTCTGGAGCCAATGGGGCTTCGCTATGAAAAGAGGGAATATGCAAATGTCAGGGACATGGATTCAAAAGACATAATGACGATAAAAAGGACAACTGAGTCAAGACTGAAAATTAATTGTTATCATGGACCACTGAAATAATATAGTATTGAATGAATATTCCATCATTTCACACAATTACTATGCTAATCTCACTGAGCATTCCAAAACAGACAGGTTTTCTATCAGACGACCAAGGCCACAGCAAGTATTCCGACTCCAAGCCTCCATTAAAAAATGGGGATAACTATTACAACAGCACGTTGACTCATAAGTCTCGCTGGACTTGAAATGGATCACTTACCATGGAAGGAGATACGACCTCGTGCAGCGTTTTTGCCTCTGCTATTTTCTGCCACACACTCGTACGTCCCTGTGTCTTCCTGCTGGAAATTTTGAATTTCAAGGACTGCGTTGGAGTTCTTCATCTTCACCTTGCTGGGAAATGGGACGCCACTGGTTCTCCTCCAACTTATTTCTGGGACTGGGCTGCAATATTAGGAACGAAAAAAAGCCCTATTGACGACGACTGTCTGAGGTGGGAAAAATGTGATTAACTGTACAGAAGCTTCTACTGTGTAATGGATTTCAATTTTTCTCTAAGGATGAGGCTGCCAAAACCTTTAGAATTACTGTAACCATACAAATCTGTCTCTCATCCATTTTCACTGTCTCAAATTTCTACGGCTTTGCCTTCCTGGGAGATGTATGAAAGGACATTTGATTTTCACATCCTTACGATGTGATATTGCTTTCTGTAGCCCCTTGGGAATCTGTGATATTTGTTTGTTTATCCCCATTAGCTTTTGCAGAGGCAGCAGCTATTCTTCCTGGGGTACAAAATATCCCACAAACATGACAAGTAACAAAGTACTGATAAACTGACAGACAAGAGCAGTCATACACATTTTAAATACAATGATATGCAAACAATTCAAAAAGACCAAATACCACAGAAATGTGTGTGTTAGATCGTGTCTGTGTGTGCGTGTGTTTGTGTGTCACCTGACAGTCCCCGCCGTTCCATTTTAAGGTCATTTTTCTGTTTTCTTGAATAATTGGAGATAGAAGGGAGTTCCATGCGATCATGGCTCTGTATAACACTGTGTGTTGCCGTGAATTTGTTTTGGATCCCTGGTGGCACGTCTTGTGGGTGTCTGAGCTGAATGTTATTTGATTATGCAGAAAATCTGGAATTTTCATTACAGTAATACTTCTCATAAAAACTATGAGAAGCAGTTAATCTCTCGTCAACCCTCAACCAGGAAAGACAGGCATACATGTTGTTGATGTTAGTTCTGTATGTGCAGTTAAGGGAAAGCTCTTTTCTGCTGAGTTTAGAATTTTAGTGAGCTCACTGGCTTCGGGTGCTGACATGTAGTGTGGAATCATCCGCATACATAGTCATTCTAGCTTTGTGTAAGACCAGTGGCAAATCATTTGTAAAAATATAGAAGAGTAACAGCCTAAGGCAACTGCCTTGAGGGACACCGCACTGTACATATCTGATGTTAGAGAAGCTTCCATTGAAGAACACTCTCTGGGTTCTATTGGATACATGACTCTCCATGGCAGGTGATGTAAAGCCATAGCAAGTCAGTTTCTTCAATAAAAATGTATAATAAAATCACATCCTGCACGGAAATCTATGTTATTATCCACGTATTTTAAAGAATCCTCTGTCATTGGAGTCAGTGCAGTACAAGTGCATGCCCTTCTCTACTGTATACGCATGCTGAAAGTCAGTAGCTAACTTGTTCTCAGAAAAATAGCATTGTATTTGGTCACACCAATGATTTCCAATAGTTTACAAAGAGTAGGCAGCAAACTGATTGGGTGTCTGTTAGAGCTGGCAAAGGGTGCTTTACTATTTTTAGGCAGTGGATTACTTTAGCTTCCTCCCACGCCTATGGACACACACTCCTTTAGGTTTTGGTTAAAGATATAGCAAATAGGGATGGCAATACAGTCCGCTACCATTCTCAATAGTTTCCAATCAAGGTTGTCTATATCTGGTGGCTTGTCATTATTGATGGACACCAATAGTTTTCCCAGCTCTACCACACTAAGTTGACCAAATTCAAAACAGCACTCCTTCTCTTTCATTATTAGATATTTTATACAAAAATATGATGGTTCACTGTTCAATGTTTTCATTTCACTTACGTTTTTCCACTTTACTAGTGAAATAGTAATTGAAATGATTGGCAATATCAAAAGTTTAAAAAAATAAATAAATGACCCATCAACTTCAATGAACGATGGAGATTAATTGGTTTTTCTGCCCATGATATAACTTAACGTACTCCAAAGTCTTTACCCATTGTGTTTTATGTCATTTATCTTGGTTTGGTAATATAGTTTAGTCACAAAATGTCTCAATTTAAAGTATGTCAACTAATCAGCTGAGCAGCCTGACTTGTTTGCTACCTATTTTGCATAATTTCTTTGAACCATAATATTTTTTCTATTAATCATCAATCCAGAGGGTTCTAACAGCTCTCACAGTTACTTTATTAACAGGTGCATGAATCATGTTACACATACTTCCAGTGTTGCATCTGCATCCACTTCCTCATACACATCCGACCAACAGACATCTTTTACATCTTCAACAAAAGAGTCATGAGAAAACATTTTGTATAATCTCTTATAAATTACTTTAGGCCCAACGGCTTTCCTTGTTATTGCCACAATGTTATGGGAACTGATATTGCTTTCGAGCAAAGCTCTGCAGCATGAGTGAAGATATGATCAATACAAGTGGATGTCACAGATCCAACACTATTGGTATGCACTCTAGTTGTTTGAGTGAGAACCTGGGTCATATTGCAGGCATTAGTCACAGTTAGAAGCTCCCTCTTGAGAGGACAGCTAGTTGCTAACCAGTCAATATTCAGGTCAACCAGAAAATAGACCTCTCTGTTAACATCACACACATTATCAAGCATTGCACACATATTATCCAAGTACTGACTGTTAACACTTGGTGGCTTATAGCATTGTGGCCTACAGAAGCACCCCAAAAGAAGAGGCTTTAGATGAGGCAGGTGAACTTGCAACCATAACACTTCAACAACATTTGACAAGAGATCCTCTCTAAGCTTTACAGGAATATGGCTCTGAACTTACACTGAGTGTACAAAACATTAGGAACTCTTTCCATGACAAGACTGACCAGGTGAATCCAGGTGAAAGCTATGATCCCTTATTGATGTCACTTGTTAAATCCACTTCAAATCAGTGTAGATGAAGAGGAGGAGACAGGGTAAAGAAGGATTTTAAGCCTTGAGACAATTGAGACATGGATTAAGTATGTGTGCCATTCAGAGGGTGAACGGGCAAGACAAAATAATGCCTTTGAACAGGTTGAGCCAGGCACACCAGTTTGAGTGTGTCAAGAAATGCAACGCTGCTGGGTTTTTCACGCTCAACAGTTTCCTGTGTGTATCAAGAATAGTCCACCACCTAAAGGATATGCAGCCAACTTGACACAACTGTGGGAAGCGTTGGAGTCAACATGGGCCAGCATCCCTGTGGAACGCTTCAGAGTTTTAAAACTTTGTTTCCATTGAACATTCCATACAAATAAAATCATTTGAATTAATTATATGAAGTGTGCCTTGGTCCTCCTTTCCTTTTGATGACCAATTTACCCCTTCTACCAGAGCACCTACTGCTTACCAAAATCTACTATTACCTTAGCAGCGCTTCCCTTCCTCCTTTTTCTACAAGTTAATCACAGCACTTGGGTAGTGCTTAGAGGAAGCAGCTCCACAGTAATTTTTTCTGTGTTTTGGGGACATTTTACAACTCATACAATGGATTTCACCCAAGAGGCTACAAGATCTTCCTATTCCCATGAAGAGGGTCAAAATATTATTACCACTGCCTCGTTGCTAGATGAGATGACAGCCGCAGAGAATACTGGAACGGACTTGAACAAGGCTTACAGAGACTTGCAACACCTTATGGAGAAAGACACCAAACTTGACCTCAATTCTATGAGCTTGTCTGACTATTGGAGAAAAGGCCTAATCCCCAGAGGCCTCCGTATTATGACGTTTCCAGCTAATGGAGCACAAGGTAAGACTGAATTTAGAGATAAATGGGAGGCTATTCTCAACATGTGTTCCTTTGACCTAATGCTACTTCTAATAGAGGAAGCTATAAAGGGGATGTAGTCCAAACAGAAGTTGAAGAAGTAAAAAGGAAAATGACAGAACACAGTGACAATTCTAACAAAGCACAATGTGATGAGATTTTGAAGGAGGAAATAGACACATTCAGTCTGACATTGAAGCAAGACAAGCTAAGGACATTTAGAAGAGATGCAGTAGACTACAGAGATGGCAAGGTCTTTTCCTGGAGAAAACCAACCCAGAAGATCGGTTTATTCCAACTTTATGAGCAGTGGCGATGAGGGTCACCCCAGACACTCAGAGGCCGGCTCCTCCAGGAAGAGTAGCCACACAGGTTCCCCAACAAGAGAGGGAGAGGACGCGGAAGAGGTCAACACGGAGGGGGAGGAAGAAATCAAGACTATCCAACTACACGGAGCAGGACCAGAACAAGGCTGTGATCAACACTTCTGGAGAACCCCTTTCCGATGATTGTGTAAGGGTCTTGTCTAAAGGACTGTCCTTTGCTCCCATATACTCCACGAATGAATTCAATACAAAGATTGACATATTTTGTTTCTACATCTGAAAGCCTGGTACAAGCAAAACAACTACAGACACCAGTGTTTCAGGTCAGGCAGTTTCTGTGCCCTCAAAAACACCTTTTAAGCCCAAGTCCACCTTTTGTCCCATTGTCCAGAATGACACACTAAATACACTTGCCAAGAAGGTGAATTTTGATGTGGAGAATCTGTTTAAGGGTAAAATTGACTCTAACCAAACGCAACATAATCTTTCTAAGACAGAGAGGGATACTGTTGAATCATTGTCCAAAAATGTATGGATTGTGGTTAAAAAAGCAGACCAAGGTGGCGCTATAGTAGTGTGGAGTAAAGACAAACATGTGACAGAAGCCTACCGTCAATTAGACAATGATGAATTCTACCAATCTCTTACCTTCAACCCTACAGAGGACCTAAAAACTGAATTGAAAGGGATCCTCACAGAAGCTTAGGAGAATGGCTACATTTCAGACACTGAGTTCAAATTTATTTTCCATGGCAGTCCGAGTATGGCTTCTTTTTTATCTTCTACCAAAAATCCACAAGAATCTTGAAACCCCACCAGGCAGACCAGTCATTAGTGGTAATGAAAGTCTGACAGAACCCATCTCCAAGTACATTGATTACTTTATTTAGCATTTTCTGCATTCACTCCCAGCCTATCTTCAAGATTCCACAGATGTGTTGAACAAAATTAAGGAACTGAACAATATAGGTACAGCTTCCTTTTTAGTCCCCATGGATGTGGAGTCTCTATACACCACCATTGAACATGAACAAGGGTTGGCAGCTATGCACCATTTCTTGAGTACCCGGCCTGAGACTGAGATGCCTCCCACAGAATTCATTGTCTCACTGACTGAATGGACTCTTAATAATAACATCTTTGTCTTTCAGGACTGTATTTTTAAACAACTCAAAGGATGTGCCATGGGAGCTTGCTACAGCCCTTCCTACGCTAGTTTGTACTTAGGTAAATGGGAAAATGACTTCATTTTGGATCCTTCTAAAAACCCTTTTTGTTGACCGGATTATACGGTGGGGACGCTATATTGATGATGCTTGCCTGTTCTGGTCTGGCTCAGAAGATGAACTTATTTCCTTCCACCAATACCTTAACAGCATTAACCCTAACATCAAACAAACTATGGGTTACAGCAAGGATAACACACATTTTTTTGGACCAGCAAAAATGACAAAGGTTGTTTGCACACAGGAAACCTAGGAAACCTTCAGATGGGAAAACCATTCTGAGGGCAGACAGCTTTCACCCCAAAAGGCTAAAAGAGAACATTCCAATTCCAAAGAGTCCGCAGAATTTGCCATCAGGAAAAAGATTACAGTGTTAAATCTGCTGAATTCGATAATCGCTTCTTGAATCGTGGCTACAGCACTCAGGTCCTGAAAGATGCAGTTATAAGGGACGTACGACTTGACATAAATAACTTGTTGTAAGGGGAGTGCCTCCTGATGCATCAGAGAGAGTGTACTTTGTTACAAAATACAGCACTGAAGCAGAGAACAAATAATTTAAAATAATTGTGGAATCATCCAAAGTGATACGCTACTAAATGACAAATGAGTCCACATCCATCTCCTGTTGACTCTCAAAAAACTTGGCTAGACCACAAACCTATGGGCTCTTTTAAATGCAACCAGTGCAACCATTGCAGAAATATTGCACAGAAAAAAATATTTTGTTGACACATCTTGGGAGTATCAAGTCAAGCATTTCATTAACTGCAAAACCACTCATGTCACCTACAGATTGGAATGTGCAAGGTGTTCTACATTGTGTTCTACATTGGATGGACAACGAGACACCTTCCAGACCGCTTAGCGGAACACAAGTACGCCATATGGGTAGGCAATGAAGACTACCCCATGGCAAGGCACTACAAGTCCTTACACCATGGCAACCCTGCCTCCTTACAAGCTATGGGTATTGAACATGTTCCCGAACTCAATTAGAAAAGGAGACCATCTTAAACAGCTAAACCAAAGGGAACATTTTTGGATTTACAAACTACAGGCTACTAAGTACCCTGGTTTAAATGAGGATATTCTATTTCTCATGAAGCGCGACATATCTCCTTCGCATAGAGCTGATCAGGCTGTTGATTGTGGCCTGTGGAATGTTGTCCCACTCCTCTTCAATGGCTGTGCTAAGTTGCTGGATATTGGCGGGAAATGGAACATGATGTTGTACATGTTGATTCAGAGCATCCCAAAAATGCTCAATTGGTGACATGTCTGGTGAGTATACAGGCCATGGAAGAACAGGGACATTTTCAGTTTCCAGGAATTGTGTACAGATCCTTGCGACATGGGACCGTGCATTATCATGCTGAAACTTGAGGTGATGGTGGCGGATTAATGGCACGACAGTGGGCCTCAGGATCTCGTCATGGTATCTCTGTGCATTCAAATTGCCATCAGCAAACCTCTCGCCCACACGGCGCCATACACATGGTCTGCGGTTGTGAGGCCGGTTGGACATGCTGCCAAATTCTCTAAAACAACGTTGGAGGCGGCTAATGGTAGAGAAATGAACATTCAATTCTCTGGCAAAAGCTCATGTGGACATTCCTGCAGTCAGCATGCCAATAGCACGCTCCCTCAAAACGTCTGTGTTATTGTGACGTAACAAAACTGCACATTTTAGAGAGGTCTTTAATTGTCCTCAGCACAAGGTGCACCTGTGTAATGAGCATGCTGTTTAATCATCTTCTTGATACGCCACACCTGTCAGGTGGATGGATTACCTTGGCAAAGAATAAATGCTCACTAACAGGGATGTAAACTAACGTGTGCACATCATTTGAGAGAAATACGCTTTTTGTGCATATGGAACATTTCTGGGATCTTTAATTTCAGCTCATGAAACCAACACTTTACATGTTGAGTTTATATTTTCAGTATATATAAAACCTTGTTTAGCTAACAGTCAATCAATCAGGCGCTTGTGAGTGTCAGTTGGTGTATGTGTGCCTGTGCATATGTGATGTCGGGCTGAAGCTACTGACCCAGAAGCTTGGCTCTCTAACTCCTCCCAGGCTTTTGGGAGTGAGGGTGGACAATGAGCTTATGGTAGCTAATGTAAGCAATGCCCCCACGCTCTCTGGCGGCTTTCATAGCTGGGATAAGTTCTTTCCTCTGGCGCACAGCTTCAGAGAAGTCCTCGTTGAGGAAGATGTTGGTTTCTCTCGAGTTCTTGGCTCTCTCCTGAACAGCAATCTTGTCATTGAGCCTTAGGAACTTGACCATTATTGGCCTGGGTAGGTCACCTGGACTCGTAACAGGTTTTTCAGACGGTCGAAACGTAGGCTAACACGGGTACTCCACGCAATTCCAGCCTGCACAGCTCACAGGGCCGATGGAAACAGCAAAAAACAGCAGGGATTTAAACAGCCACAAGCCCGGGACTATACGCACCAAGCCACAAGGGCTAACCGCGTCTCAGGCTGTGTTCAAACTTTCAAGGAAACGTGGCTAGTTTGATAGCTAGTCTAGCTGCTTCACCAATCAGCAGCTCTTCAAACTTTAGGGTTTAGCAGTATCCCGGGACAGATAGTGGCAGTCCCAGCAACTGAGGCTAACTGCATCGCGGGATCCAAACTAAACAGGTAAACACAGACTTTCAAACTTTCAAAAACAACAAACCAAGTTCTCTACTGTTCCGCTTTCAGCGTGAGTCGCGCTCTGTTGACGTCACTGTGTAATGCGAGTTGGTTGCAGGATGAGGTTGTGGTGTGTGATACTTGACTTCAAGACTATAGGTGATATCACTAATATTCCAGCATCCTAAAAGGAGCAACCTCATAATTCTCTCTACTACCGCATGGCAAGCGGTACCGGAGTGCCAAGTCTAGGACAAAAAGGCTTCTCAACAGTTGTTACCCCCAAGCCATAAGACTCCTGAACAGGTAATCAAATGGCTACCCGGACTATTTGCCTTGTGTGCCCCCCCCAACCCCTCTTTTTACGCTGCTGCTACTCTCTGTTTATCATATATGCATAGTGACTTTAACTATACATTCATGTACATACTAACGTAAACTCACCCCATTCCGTACAAATGTGCGTAACCGCGACATTCAAACGAGGCTGCAATGAAAACTAATGGGACTGTCGTGACTGTTGGCATCAAAATCCGGGGTGTGAACTACGTTTCGATTCAGCGTTGATTGACATGGTAATGGACTCAGTATTGGAGAAAAGATGAAAAAACGGACCCCTCTGGCGCTGTACGTTACATCGTGACGTGTCACTACGTAACGTGGGGCGCTCATTTGCAACTCATTTTGTGCCGTACAGCCTCTTTCCACCAGGGGCAGCCCTTCTCTCGCAGATTAAAATCATGCTTAACCATACACACTTGTAAGAAAACTTCATGATTTTTGTCTAAATTAATATAATTATTGCTAATATTAAACTAATATTTCATGACTAGGGTGCCAATTGCATTTTTTACTGTGAGCCATCATGACACTCAAAACCCGGAACAGCTGCAGTTCACTTGTGAGGCTAACGTTAGCGCAGCCCTAAAGCCCTCTTCAAATTCGACACAAACCTTCAAACAGGTATGTGATGAGACATTACATAAACTCTTTACGTTTTATTTACATTTTAAAGTTGATGATTAGTTGGACAAATCGGGTGAAAAAACCCTGTTTTCTTCACCCAACATATTTCCCCTTTTCAAGATCACTTCGTAGCCTTCGTTCCCCACCCGCCATTTAAAAAAGACCCGACGGAGCTCATTGCCTTGTGGAATTATGCAGAGATGGGCATCATGAAGGTCTCGTCATTAATTTTGTTGGAAAGGGGAGAAATTGTGCTTTACATTGGTATTGATATTACAGTTTATATGGAACTATTACGTTTTTTGGGCGCAAAAATAAGGTCAATTGTACGGACCAAGGCGATGTACAAAAGTGAGTTCACGTTACCTCAATTGGGCCAACCAACCAGTGCTCCCGCACATTGGCTAACCGGGCTATCTGCATTGTGTCCCACCCACCACCCGCCAACCCCTCTTTTACGCTACTGCTACTCTCTGTTCATCATATATGCATAGTCACTTTAACCATATCTACATGTACATGCTACCTCAATCAGCCTGACTAACCGGTGTCTGTATGTAGCCTCGCTACTTTTATAGCCTCGCTACTGTATATACCCTGTATTTTTACTGTTGTTTTTATTTCTTTACTTAACTATTGTTCACCTAATACCTTTTTTGCACTATTGGTTAGAGCCTGTAAGTAAGCATTTCACTGTCAGGTCTATATTGTATGTATTCGGCGCAAGTGACAAATAAACTTTGATTTGATTACAATGATATGTCTGACATATGCACAAACTTGCACATTCACTCCAACTTACTTTCCCAGAGCGAAACATTCCAGTTTCACTGTGGATCCCTTCGCAGCTGGAACAGTGTCAGGGAAATGAACTTCTATTTTGGGTTCGTATTCACCCATTGCTCCTATGAAAGGGAGACAATACACAAACCAAATTTTGGCATCAATGATTAATGGCACACTCGCTTTACGCCCTGGAAAACATGGTACAACAATAACATGGGCCCAGAAACACAAAGGTATTTGTGTGTGGAACAGAAGTGATCACTGAGAGGTTGGTAAGATGGAGAGAAATGGAAAAGGTTTGTAAAAGGTTCAAAGAAGAACACATCTGGGTGAAGGCAGGGATTAATCTCCTTTTCAGACTGAATCTTATATTCAAGCTGCTAGGAGGGCAACAGCTTCACCCTTTGACTTTACCTTTTGAGGGGGTAAGATTACTCTTTCTCTTTGACCACTTATAATCAGCATTACAGAATATCTGGATAGAATGGTCTATTGTAGACTGCATAGACTGCCAATGTTTTACAAATTGGGGCTTAATCTGGGCAGTTTTTTGTTGTTGTGCTGTCTGATTAGTGTGTCTGTTTAAAGGATGGGATCTTACCATCATTCCTCAGGACCAGTGGTGTAGGAGAGCTGAGGACTTTCCCCTTAGTGATGCTGTTGTTGACCACACAGGTATAGTTTCCCACATCAGAAGGTTCCACTTTAGCAATGTACAGACTTCCTGTCTCCTGGGAGATGAATCGACGACTGTCTTGCTGAACAAAGTATGGGTACTCATTGAAGATCCATGCAAATGTCAGCTCTAGGAGGGAGAGGAATATGACAGTGGTAAATACAGTACAGTAGTATTAATATATTACAACACAGTAATGTGTTTGTAGGCGTAGGAGTCTATATTGTAAAATTCCCTTTTGAAAATATAATTTAGCATTTATGCTAAATAGCTCACAGTGTCAGTATTGCCCATTGATGAAATACTGTATTAGAAAACAAAAACACATTGTAAGCAGATCATGTTTGCATTCCACACAATTTCCTTTTCCTTATTTCAGTTTCCTTCCAAGAAGATACCAGGGCAAATATAGTAGAACAGCTATTGGTGCACAAAAAAAAGAGTGTCCAAAGGAAAGAGAGCGAAACAAAACGGATTACAGCGCCTCACTGGCACTCTCATGACACATGCCCTGTCCTCTACCCTGAGTAACTGGGGACAGGGCTTTTTTCCAGGCTTGACTCATGCATGCCACACTTCTCCTCAGTCAACAGGCCTAGCTAAAGTACACAGAGCGCTGCCACACAGCAATACTGGGTCATCTTGAAAAGAGCAGTGCACAGATTCATAGGAGCGAGGTACTGTAGCGAAAGCCTATCTACCGTGGCGTGGAGGCGAGAGCGCGTACGGAACTACAAAGGTGTGTATGCAGCGTACTGTCGCTCATCTCCTGTCCCCCTGGGAGGAGAACGCCTCGCAAACCTTGGCTCCTGGGATCACGTCTTTGCAGTCGGTTCACTGAAGCCGAAACCAATTCATTCTGACGAAGCAAAGCAAGACCGGGGATCCCTGACTCTGAGCTATGTGGCCGTAATGAACAGTGATAGCGTTTGTCAAGAAAATACAAATCAAGAGGAAAGTGAAAATATAGTGCAACAACCTCTTTTCTTATTGAACACAATGGCTATTTATGTAACAAGCACAACGTTACAAACATGCAATAGCTATGACACAAAAATAAACTTAATTGAGCCCTGGAGAATAAACACATATTCATGATGGCGCAGAGCCCTAATGCAGTCACTTTAGCTAGCAACAATATTTATTTTGTGGCCATGTCGATGTAACATGAGATATAATGTGTCATTTGAGAGAACCTCTATTCCAGCAGTTGAAGCCGCTGAGGCAGAGTAAAAACCTGCAGAGATGTCTTACAGTCAGTGGATAGCGATGGGTCCAACGAGTTCCAAGTTTGTGTGTGGCATTCATGCTTCACAGTGCAATGAGCGCAGTGCCACACTTACTTGGTCTTATTCACTTGTTCAAATAGGGAAACAAAACACAATACTGTTATGGTGACAACAACACGCCTGGCATAAGCTCATTTCTGAGTGAGAGGCTGTCGCATTGTGTTTCACACTGGCTACCCCAGGCCATTATCACCTCCTCCAGCTGTACAGGACTGTAGGCACACTTTGGCCAATACACTAGAGAAGAACCAGCGACTCTACAATGTCATGTTAAAAGTGAGTGGTACTGCAACAGGGTCAGCCTGTATGTATGCAAAGTCCGTTATTCAATACTAAGCTAACTGGAATTGAGTAGTGTGCGATCACACACACTTCAAATAGCCGTCTCACATGTGCCGAGTCACTTCCTCTGTACAAGTTGAAAATAGTATGGAAGATAAATAAGATATTGCAGAAAGTGATTCTGTTTGTTTTCCCTCTAGGGTATAGAGTAAATTAGTTTACAAAGTCCCTTTGAATTCTGCATTCCATTTAAGTTAGGATAAGTTACTATTGATTATCTAATACCGGTTTTATTAAAAGCACTTTACTCAGACCGTATTGCCTAATGATCAGGTTAAGACTCCAATTTGAGGAATATCTTTTCATTTGCCACCAGATTTGGCACTAATTGTAAGAAAGTTCAGAATGAAAAAGAAGGCCAGCTAAGCATATCTTTATTCTGCAAACATCTGTGTGAAATAAGTGTATTTGAGGCTGCTAGCAAGAATCCATGCTTTGAGGCTCTAACAAATAATGTTTTATGAAAAAACTGATTAGGTTAGGAATGTGAGCACACCAAATAGCGCCTGTATATTCACTCATATACTGCATCAAAGATTTTAATTGGATACAGAGGAGAGGCATCTTCTCAGGTATTCATAAATATCTCTAATATGGAGTAAAAACCTACCTCCAGAATGCATGGGTGGTCCACATAACAAAACCACTCCTTGGCCCTCTCGGACACTGACAGCACTCCGTGTCGTTTGGGTCTTGAAGTTATCTAGGTCTTATCAACACAAAAATCAAGGGTAAGCTTTAGTGTTATTACAGAAGACAGAATGGATAAATATAAAGCACAAACCTTAGCATTACTCTATGTCTAAACGCAGCGGATAACTCAATCCGTATCAGCTAATGTGTTTCCCAGTTTGTATCAGTTATCTTGGTTTCTTTAAAGCCCTAAAATCCATGTACTGTAGGAAAACGATTTACAGGTACAGTAATGGATTGCTTTAGAATACCCCCAATGCTATCCAATACTTAGAAAGGCAACTGTAACATTAAATATTACTGATGGACTTATGGTATGTGATGGATACCTCACAACACACCATCGTTATGATAGCAGCAGGAGATTAAATTGCAAAGGGATAAAAAGAGGGGAGGAAGTTGGAGGGCGGGCACAAACACTAAGCACATGACGAATAACAGGAATCAGTGCCAAGACCAATAACCAACATCATTATTAAATGCAGTGTAATCTCGCCCTTAAAAGCACTAGCTTCCCTGTCGATACTCTGGGAGCAATTCATCCCTGCAAATGAAAGAGGAAAAGCTGCCTGACTGAGCTTGTTTGTACCTGGGCTGATGAAATGTTACTCTAGTTTAGTGAGTGATGGGTGAACTACTGTACCCCTGTCCCTACTGACTCTGCACCCTCGGGCGGGCAGCCCTACAGTCAGACCCCGAACACAAACAAAATAAAGTCAATGTGACCGATAAAAGGAATTGAGAAAAGAGGAGGATTACAGAGGGGAGTGGGAGAGTGAATGGAAGATTAATGAGCCAGTCTCTGATGACCGTGGTGAAATCCAACACAGCCAAGTCATAGCAGGATTCTGTCCAGGCCACACAGTGAGTCGCCATCTTCTAATAGAGCCATAGAGAACTTCAACTCGCAGACATGGTGCTGAATCTAAAGCGCTGGAGGAGTTAGGCTAGGCTATCTAGACGAGGGCAAGGTGGTGCAGTCTGGTTGGAAAGCATAACCAAACAGCAGCTGATCATTATGATAATATTCCTTTTGTAACAGTGGGGGGGGGGGGGGGGGGGGGCTAAGAGGTAAAGAATCAGTTCCGGTAGGGAGCGGAGGCCCTCCTCTACTCCTCTCTCCCTCACACAGAAATGTTCCATGTAAGGGAGAGACAGTAGGGACTGCTAAAATGCAGCACTCTATAAGCTGGCTCTGCCTTGTCTATAGCAGAACGATGGCTTTCTGTGTAATATGTCTCCCCTACACAGACTCCAACTCTGAGAGGCAATAAGAATGTGTCAGGAGGGAAGCCAGGAAAAACATATAAAGGTATCCTATCTAACACCATGCAAGCTCTTCATTCTATTTTTACCACAAAGGAATAGCAACTCACAAGTACAGAGGGAATGTCATTTTAAATGTATTTCATTCTCTCTCCCTGGTGTGTATTATACCAGTGTTTGTACATTTGTATAACAGTTGCGTTACAGTTGTTCAGAAATTCAATGTAAAGTAGGATGAAGTTGATGGCCATAACACATTGCAAAAAATATATAATTGAAATGACAGTTGAATTGTGTAGACAGGAAATGGGTGAGGTAAGCCATCCCTGTCTATGGAAGAGTCTTTATTACGAGGAAAATCTAGCCGTGTATGCAGCAATCCCCATCTATCTCCAAGACCTCCTCTGAACATTCAAATAGACAATAAATGTCAAGCAGTTCCCTCCTCACCCAGGCCCCACAAGTGAGATTCATTATCCAGCCCATAAGGGTAATGGCAGTCCATCTCTTAAGAGGAAGGAAATGCACTCTATCCCTGGGACGTGATCAATGATCAGTGAGAGGTGAGAGGTGTCTCTCTACACTATCTATTGGTCTGCTCTCTATATGGTAGAGACCCACACCAAAGCTTCATATTCACCAGTGGAGGCTGTTGGGGGGAGGACGGCTCATAATAATGGCTGGAACGGAGCCTATGGAATGGCATCAAACCGTGTGTTTGATGCATTTGATACCATTCTACCTATTCCGCTCCAGCCATTACTACGAGCCCGTCCTCCCCAATTAAGGTGCCACCAACCTCCTGTGATATTCAGATCTCCCTCTCTAGAATACCAGACAGGCTGTTCAACCAAGTCTGATCTATCTGCAACGGCAAACAATTCTACAGTAAAAAATGATTGTGTCTGGTTTGCAAAGTTTAAGCTTTATTTGTGTAGGTTTCCTTTCAAGTCCAGATCACAGAGGCTTGCATAGATTGGCAAAGTATCAGTCAGTACCGAGGTTGCACAGACGCTGTCAAAGCTGGAAACACAGAGACTAATGAGAATCAATGGAGTTCAGAGGCAGTCAGAAGCTGCCTCACCCACTGTGGTTGTTGCATCTGACATTTCATTCGATTACCATTTCCCTTTAAAAAAATCTATTTGAAGCATACCGAGCAAGAAATCGGAATGCTAAAGACACAGAGGCCACAGACACACAACACAAGTGCGCACACACACACACACACACACACACACACACACACACACACACACACACACTTGCAAGTGTAATACTCTTGTTAAAACCAAGTATTGAGTTTATTTGTTATAATTAATTGGTATTATATTTAAAAGGTGATTGAATTGCTCCTGAATTGTAATGCTGTTAATGCATTTCTTTTGAAGAAATATTTATTTAATGTATAAGTGAATAGGTTGGTTTACTTTTAAGTTTAAGTTTTGACCAATAAGGTCGCTTGATAAGCTGTGGCCAATGGGAAAACGGACCTGGTTAACGGAAGGCCTGAGAAAAAAGAGAGGGAGAGAGACGTTGAGAAAAGGATGGACATTACATTATGACCGTTGGTGAAGAAGAATTATAAAAGAATACGATAAAAATAGAACAAAACCCATAACTACCGAGTTTGAAGGGAAATACTAATTTTATAAGAGAGAACTTAGTAAAGACTGAAGCTACCGTCTCATCGTGGAGGTATTTGACAGCCTTGAGGTTAGCCTAGCATCATGTGAAACCGAGAGAGAATTGCTTGGGAAAGCTTAATGAGTTCATGTTCCCATGGGATATCGGTTACTGCTAAAGAGTACTGTCTGCATTGATAGCTGTGCTTGCTGTGGATCTTGTGAGGAAACCTGCAAGGAACTGCCATACTTCACTGAGGGAATATCTACGAGTAGTGAGTAACCACGGTGGGTTGCTTCGGGCCTTTATCTGTGTCGTCTTTTTTTTTTTTAGCTCCAACGCGCACCAACAGGTTAAACAAGCTTGAAATAATTTGGACATGGGTTGTGCACGACTCATTGGGGTTTATTATTTTTATTTATTTTGATGTGGTGCTTTGAAAATGTAATAATACACATTTTGAACCTTATGTATGTTGCCTTGGTGGAGTCATTTACTGTTTCAATTTAATTTAATGCATGGGATAGCCTATCCTGATACAATAACAGAAACCTATAATAATTTCATCTGCAGTTAATACCCTAATTGTCATCACCCTAGATAGTTCACAATGGGGATTCTTATTGGAGATGCCCTTCTCACCTAACATCCCATGCTGTTGAGATATTCTATGTAAGGTAATATCATGAGAGTCAAATTTGAGTCTGGTGAGAGGGTTACACATGCATGCATGCACACAAACACACACATACACACACCCCTCCCCTATAACGTGCTAGGGATAGCCCGATCACTTACATGCAAATTTCAGAGTGGCTCTGCGGCTGAGGATGGTCCCCCATGTGTTGTAGGCAGAGCACTGGTATATCCCCGTATCTTGGTCCCTGTCCAGACTGTTAACGATCAGGTTGCCCCCAGACATGTGACGCCGGTAGTCACTCCCCAGATCAATGAGTGTTCCGTTTAGCGTCCATCTGGAAAGACGTAAACACAATCAGCACCCGGGCCTCTGGAGATGCACACTCACAAACATTTATCACATGGATCCATTTGATAAAGACAATTGAATCAAATGAAGATATTGGATATAATCACGCTGTAATTGTTGGAAATTTGAGCGTGAAACTTTTCATTGTGTATTGGGTTAGTTAGTTGCCTTTGAAACACTGTGTAGTCTATTTGTTTATGTTGTACATAATTGTATTGTGTAAAAAGAAATCACATCTATCTCATATTACTGATCTAAAATACGTTGCATGTGAAGTTATGGGTTGAGTATAATAATTCCTGTTTCTAACTTCTTTAGAAACATCCATCAGAAGCTAAGTTAAATCCCCAGATAGCATGAGGTCAAAGAATGCACAACATACAAATGTTTTGGACTATTTACTACTCTAATGATTTGTTGCAATAAACAATTTACAAAATGGGGAAATTATTTTTGTTTTTCCAAAGTTAACAAAGCTGAGAGGCATGATAAGTATAGATTATTTTCCACTTAAGAATGCAAGAAATTAGGCATGATTAGGATAAGACTTTGAGCCAGCTAGCTTGAGCAATGCAATTTGGGACAGTGAAATGACAATTCAATGATGGGGGGGGGGGGGGGGATCAATATTTTTTTATTTTCAGCAAACTAACGAGCAGAGAAAGTGGTGCTTCACACAGCCTTAAAACCAGCCATGACTTTCCCCAGACTCCCGTCTGACAGACTACAAAAGATATAGCTGTCTTTCATGTTGTTGCCTGCATTATTCATCTATCTCGGTGCGGCTTTCACTTAATCAAACTTATTTTGTCACCATTCCAGATACCAAAATAATTGTTTAAATGTTTGAAGTTATGTGATGAAACCTATGTTTCCTGGGCGCACAAATACAAACATTTCAAACAAGGCAGTTTGATGCCATATTCAATCTCAATTGCCTTTAAAAGAGCATCTTGTTTATGCATGTTCCAAATGGCTGATATGATCCATCATGTTATCGTATGTATACCAGTGTTTCCCCCAGGATTTCTTTTCTAGCAGAGGTGACACTGCGTATACAGCCTAGCCGAAGGATCTGACGTGTAAAATAATAAAGGAGAGCGGGAGAGAGGGGGTTGGGTGGCTGGTTGTATTTGCAGCCACCCCAGCATATCTGAACTTAATGGGAGAGGACGGTAGGCAGGCTGAGCAGATCAGACACCCCTGGAGCAGATGGCTGGGCTCTGCCTCTGCTGGGTGTGAGTGTGTCTACGCACGACACAGCCAGCCATCCCATCTAGCAGCAGCAACACCTCGAACAGCAAGCCTCGGCTCCATTTGAACAGTGGGACAAGCTGTCAGAGACACCCCTCACCTGCCAACACTAAGTAGCCACCAGAAAAGGCCTGGTATGAAACCCCCCCTGGGGATGAAGGCTAGGTGATAGAGCATCAAACTACCAGTCATACATAGCACCCATTCCATGAGAGTAGGAGTAAACAACGAGGACAAACCACAGTCCTGCTGCTGGTGTAAATTCACCCATAAGCAGATGTGGAGTTATTAAACCTGAACCAATATAACTGATATTCCACATTGTCCTCATAATAAATGATCACGCCACCAATTAAAACCCATGCGGACATAACGATCCTTTACTATCAACTATGCAAACTATAATTATCCATGGGAGCCTAGTCATATTGTATTTGAGTCATCACCATCATCATCACCATCATCGTCATATGCAGTGATGTGTATCCATCTCTCTAACAGTCAGTAAAATGGTTCTTACCAGCTGTGAGGTTGTGAGCAAAACCTCAAATATGGTGTCAGAAACATGAAATAAGACAGCTGGCGCCAATTATATTGTATTGTGAGAGTATATGATTGTTGCAAACTGCATGCTCTGACCTGTATAGGAGTCTGTGCCCTCAAACCTGTTGCCAGCACAGGACTAATGAGGAACTGAATGAGCACTCCAACACCATAGAAATCTTTCTGCATTCTAAACAGTAGTGGTCTCATCTCCTTTTCATTGCCCCCTCAGGTCTTAACTCATCCACAGATGAGGACTCCAACTGAAGTGCTTCACAAAAATGGAAAAACAGCACTTCGAAAAAGCACAATTTCTCTGGGGCCATGGCATTAGTGGAGCCTTATAGAGTGAATGGAGCGAATTTAACACACCAGACAGTAGGGTTCCTAAACAACAACAAAGACTAATGGCTCCCTTATTTGCTCTGGCTGCCCTAGCCTCCAGGCCATGGGCTGCTCATGGCATGGTCTGGATGAACTCTGGCCGACCTTGAGGTTCACATCAATGTTGCATGAGGCCTCTTCATCAAATACAGGCAGGGAATGGTGCCGCGCTCAGCGCTGTCTCCAGCCACGCACCTCACCTGTTTTCCCCTGAGGACAAACACACACACAGCTAATATTGGCCCTTAAAAAAAACATTGCTGACCAGGAGAAAGAGGGCCCTTGGTCTCAACCCGGAAGGTTGGCAGAGAATAAGACTAACAGCTCATCAGATATTACTGAATATCATCAATGAACATGGTTGTATTTGAAATGGAATAATTAATATTTCAGTAGTCTGAGACTTTGTCAGGGCAGGAGATGCAAAGTTCTCTCCTCAGGCTCCATGCTGTGATAGCTTCCAGACTAAATGAGAAACTCAAATTGCCTAACGTGTCCTCGGAGCGCTATTACATAAATTAAGAGACATGACAACATCTCCCAGATTTCACATTAGAGGGCAGGGAACATCACAAATAAATGATTGATGTCCATTGGCCACTATGCCCTTGGTTCTACAGTACCTTACAATAAGTTCAGAACACACTGCCCAATGTAGTGTTCATTATGGGTCACTGACAAGGAACAAAATCAAATGTGACAACCATATTGAGAAAAACTACCCCTACTGTAACAGATCAAGTACTAATATCTTTAACATGCGCTGTGGTGTCTTTAGTCAAGCGTGGAGTTGTGTGGGACTGGTTATGAAAGATAAAGAAAAGAGTCAGTACTAAAGAGCATTGTTTCAGTGATATGAGATGGTTACTTTGGCATGAATTGGAAAATGTGAAGCTCTTGAAAAAATGCTAAAGTCTTGTGATTCCAGTATAATTTCACTAGAAACTGACTGATGTTAGTTGATGCCTTCCTATGGGAGATCAAAGCTTGTCCCTTTGCAGCTCTGAGGGACAGCTCGGGCAACTCATTGGGGGCATTTGAGGTCCTGAGTTTTTTTGCGTTTGGGAAATGTATTGCTAAACATTTCTGTTTCACTTTTAATCATCAAGACAAAAGTCCTCTCCTTGCCAGAGGGGACACAAGTCAAGAACAGTCATTGTCAAACATACACTCTGGTGCAACCCAAATAAAGCCACAAATGATCCCTTTACTTGCAGTGAGTCCAAGGACTAAACGATGCAGTGTCTTTAAAAGTATTCCCATAAACGTCAATCCCCTGCCATGGGAGTTTGTTTCAATAAAGTGATTCACTTCAATTCTACTCAGATCTGTGCTCTGTATTCATTTGGTTTTAATACACTTATCTTACGTAAAATGGGTGCTTGAAGTCCTACTTTTCAATTTGATCGACTTGGTTCTATCCATTTCACAACGAAAGCTTGGATTGTCTTTAATTTGTCTTGGATTGGACTTTACAAATAACATTAATCGTGTGAAATAGCTCATTAGACACACTTAACTGGAGTGTTAGTAGCCTGCATGAAAACAATCATAATATTTGGAATTGTTTATGATGACTAATGTGTTATCCGTTCCAATACATCTAATATTAACCCAGAGAAAACATATCACTGTTACTTTACTAATGTAGGAAACTTTTGCGCAGCACTTAAAAATCTAAAGAGGCGTCTACTTACAGCATTCGAGGGTTATTCCAATTTATGGCACAGATGACTAGACCACATTTTATCACACATAATCATAACCCACGATCTATGCTTTCCCTGTGCACTTAAGTTTAAAAAAAAGAACAATCCTAATTGTTCAGTTTGATGGTGAGAACACGTCCACTCGACTTCTTTTTTCGAGTTAGTGCAAGTTGTAATGGTTCAGCTCATCCTTGGATTGCTCAGCTTGCACAACAAGTATAATGATACCCCCTGCTGCTGCTCTAAGACCCATGTTTTCAGCAAATATGCATTAGAGAAAATGTAAGCATTTAACGGAATGTCACTCACAAGGTTATTACCTCTCTCGACTGCCTGCTGTGCATTTACATGATGCTGACCAAGCTACGAAACACAATCTACCACAAAACTAACGCGGGCTGCCATTTTCAGGCAGACTTACCACTGGGGAATAACCGGGGGGATATCAGAGAATCTAGAGTAGAATTAGTAACTGAAATCTCCCTACATTCCTAATGATTTCCTAAGCAGTGCAGCACATTATAAAACATTAGCTTCAATCCTAGAGCAACCTAAATCAAATCTGTAATAAAGATAACTAGACTCACATCTCTGAAGTATTTATAAGCTAATGGTTGTCTGACTTCCCATCTAAATCTAAATCATAGCTCAAAGCCTGCATTAGTTTACAGCTTTTAGGTTTTTTGGAATGAGCATACCAAATGAATCAGTTTCTCTGTCTGGTTAAATGTCTGCGTACCCCTTTCCTGCAGTCAAATGACCCAGTATCCTCATGGGTGGAATGTTATTAGTATGTCATAATTGAATAATTAATAAACATATTATTTTTTTACGCAGAAAATCTGGTGTTTCTATGTCAAATGGTTTGTTATATTTCAGTATTCTGTAATGTATATAAAGTGTAATATTGGGATGCAAACTCAAAATGGAATACATTTCAACTCCATATCTGACATGGTACAGGTGTCTTCTTTTTTTAGGCCCATACCCTGTGAGGTGTGTACTTTTGTTTCAAAGTAGATTTGTTTAAGACTACCAACAAACACTATATGTAACCTTGATTTAGCCAACTGCAGTAAAAGGTGAATCTTGTTTCTTGGATGTTACAGTATCTCTACTGCTACTATGGTAAGCCCAATGTGTATCGCTCTCCACCAAATCAATACCAATCAACGCTCTCAGTATCCTGTTTGATTGCCTTGAGAGAGAGACTGAATATTTGGTTAAACATCCATGTTAAATGGTAGCTAATGGCAGTTCCACACTGAATTGTGGAATTATAGTGTAGATCGGTGGAATCCTTTACCTGTACTGTGGGGAGGGGTTCCCCTCTGCCTCACATCTAATGGTAGCTTCCTGGTCAGGGAAGTTGATGGGGAGAATGAGGTCACTGGGCTCTGTCCTCCATCTTGGCCCTTGGAACAGGACATCTTGTGCATGAGCTGGAGAACAAAAGCAACACAGGCTGTAATACTCAGGCATTTAACAATTGACATCCGTCAATGTGTGACATTTCAGTCATCTAACACGGAATTAACAAATTAGTCTGAACAAACAGGTAGACAGTGAAAACTTGTGAATCCTGACACGTCAGCAATCGCCAACAGAGGTGACAAAAACTGGTGACAGTTTAGATTTTTTTTAAATCATGTCTATAATTGCAACATGGTAATACACAGTACGATTGAGACAGGGCCATTCAAATATTTGATTTGGAATAGACATAAGGAAAACATTATTTGATTAAATAGTGTGCTACTAACCCAAATAATTATAATAGCTTATCCATGAAAAACTTCAATGTTGGCCTAACTATTCAATGTTGGTACAAATCTGAGCACTGCAAAAATCATGGTGACGTTGAAACGTTAGTCACATGATTGCACCTGTGTGAATCCAGCAAACCAGGAACACTCACAGGACATTAGCTAACATATGCCTATTAAGTTCTTGTTAGGGTTTGAGCTAACAATTTTGATCACCCAAAAAAACATTTTCCAAACATTTTGGAAATGAAAATATCATTGGAATGTTCTGCTAACATTCACAAAAATATTGTTCACAACATCTGTAAAAACTACCACTGAACATTCTCTTAAGGTTAATGTAATAACACAATGTTCTGGTAATGTTCTTAGAACATACTGCCGCAACAAAATCTGGGAGCAATTGACCCTTTGCTATGCCCAGCCCCCCTTGGTTACTGTTGCAAACGTGGACAACATTTTTCCAGGAAGACCAATTCCCCATTCAACCATTGGCGAAATCCCCTCACAATAACCTCAAACTGTGTTTTGTTTTTTTGAGACCAATGAAGCTGTTTCTAATAGAAAATTAAATTGAACACAGATCAATCAACCTTTGCTAAATCAGGAAACTCTTGGGTATGTTGTGGTGGACTGTCATTACAATTGCTTCATGGGAACCTGGTCAAATTATGTTTGTAGTGTAGCTAGCCATTGAATGTCTCTGAATTCATTGTTAGCATGCAGTCAAAACTATAACCACTTTTGGAACTATTGCACAACAACCGTATCCTGATGTCGACAGCAGATGGGAGTTGTATTAATAACATTCCTAAATTAGCTAGCTAACATACATTTTGAGAAAACAAGCTATAATAAGTGGCTAGCTAGCTAGCGTGAGCAACATTTGGTGGTCAGAGACTGAGAGATAGCTAACCAGCTGAGCTGGAAACAATGTAACAAAAGTATAATTTCGGAATCAAAATACTCAATCAACAGGCTGTGCATCTCAGGAATCACAGTAATAATTACTCCTGGTGCATTGTTCAATTATTCAGCCATTTAACCATGTATTTCTTTAAAGAAAACTCTTAAGTTTTTGCCATAGCCTTCATGAGATTTAAACATGAGCTTGTCAGAGGTGTCGGAATCGACGACAGTTGCTATCCATTGGAGCACTGCGATTGGTTGCCCAAAATTATGGGTGGGACTTAGCGACGGGTCAATTGAAGTGGCTACGAGGAAACATTACAGGAACGTTCTGCTAATGTTGATGGAAATGTTATTCAAAACACTCATAAAAACAAGCAGGGAATATTCCTACAATGGTCTAACAAAGTTCCAGTGTGACATTATGACATAACGATGTTCCAAAAATATTCCCTCAACATACTTCAGCAATTACAACTGGATTCAATTAAATTGATTCTGAAAAAACATTACAGGAGCGTTCTTTTAATGTTCATGGAGACATCATCCAAAACATTCAAAACAACATGCAGGGAACATTTCCGCATAACTCTCATATGCACTACCGGTCAAACGTTTTAGAACACCTATTCATTCAAGTTCTTCTATATTTTTACTATTTTCTACATTGTAGAATAATAGTGAAGATAACACAACTATTAAATAACAGATATGGAATCATGTAGTAACCAAAAAAAGTGTTATTTTATATTTCAGATTCTTTAAATTGCCACCCTTTGCCTTGATGACAGCTTTGCACACTCTTAGCATTCTCTCAACTAGCTTTATGAGGTAGTCACCTGGAATGCATTTCAATTAGCAGGTGTGCCTTGTTAAAAGTTAATTTGTGGAATTTCTTTCCTTCTCAATGCATTTGAGCCAATCAGTTGTGTTGTGACAAGGTAGGGGAGGTATACAGAAGATATCCCTTTTTGGTAAAATACCAAGTCCATATTATGGCAAGAACAGCTCAAATATGCAAAGAGAAACGACAGTCCATCATTACTTTAAGACATGAAGGTCAGTCAATCTGGAAAAATGTAATAACTTTTTACGTTTCTTCAAGCGCAGTCGCAAAAACCATCAAGTGCTATGATGAAACTGGCTCTCATGAGGACCCCCACAGGAATGCTGCAGAGGATAAGTTCATTAGAGTTACCAGCCTCAGAAATTGCAGCCCAAAATAAGTGCTTCACATAGTTCAAGTAACAGACACATCTCAACATCAACTGTTCAGAGGAGACTGTGTGAAGCAGACCTTCATGGTCGAATTGTTGCAAAGAAACCACTAGTAAAGTACACCAATAATAAGAAGAGACTTGCTTGGGCCAAGAAACACGAGCAATGGACATTAGACTGATGGAAATGTGTCTTTGGGTCTGGAGTCCAAATTGGAGATTTTTGGTTCCAACCTCCGTGTCTTTGTGAGATGCGGTGTGGGTGAACGGATGATCTCCGCATGTGTAATTCCCACCGTAAAGCATGGAGGAGGAGGTGTTATGGTATGGGGGTGCTTTGCTGGTGACACTGTCTGTGATTTATTTGGAATTCAAGACACACTAAACCAGCATGGCTACCACAGCATTCTGCAGTGATACGCCATCCCATCTGATTTGGGCTTAGTGGGACTATCATTTGTTTTTCAACAGGACAATGAATAATATACCAAGAAGGAGAGTGATGGAGTGCTGCATTACATGACCTGGCCTCCACAATCCCCTGACCTCAACCAAATTGAGATGGTTTAGGATGAGTTGGACCGCAGAGTGAAGGAAAATCAGCCAACAAGTGCTCAGCATATGTGGGAACTCCTTCAAGACTGTTGGAAAAGCATTCCAGGTGAAGCTGGTTGAGTGAATGCCAAGAGTGTGCAAAGCTGTCATCAAGGCAAAGGGGGGCTATTTGAAGAATCTCAAATATAAAATATATTTTGATTTGTTTAACAGTTATTTGGTTACTACATGATTCCATATGTGTTGTTTCATAGTTTATGTCTTCACTATTATTCTACAATGTAGAAAATAGTACAAATAAATAAAATTCAGCTTATGTTGATATCAATGCACTAATACCTACACTACATGACCAACGTATGTGAACACCTGCTTGTCGAACATCTTGTTCCAAAATCATGGGCATGAGTTGGTCCCCCCTTTGCTACTATAACAGCCTCCACTCTTCTGGCCACTCTTCTGGAAAGGCTTTCCACAAGATTTTGGAACATTGCTGCGGTGACATGCTTCCATTCAGCCACAAGAGAATTAATGGTGTCGGGTGCTGATGCTGAGCGATTAGGCTTGGCTCTGTCGGTGTTCCAATTCATACCAAATGTGTTCAACGGGGTTGAGGTCAGGGCTCTGTGCAGGCCAGTCAAGTTCTTCCCCAACAATCTCAACAAACCATTTCTGTATGGACCTCGCTTTGTACACGTGGGCATTGTCATGCTGAAACAAGAAAGAGCCTTCCCCAAACTGTTGCCACAAAGTTGGAAGCACAGAATCATCTAGAATGTCATTGCTGTAGCATTAAGATTTCCCTTCACTGAAACTAAGGGGCCTAGCACAAACCATGCAAAACAGCCCCAGACCATTATTCCTCCTCCACCAAACTTTACAGTGGCACTATGCATTCGAGCAGGTAGCGTTCTCTTGGCATCCGCCAAACCCAAATTTGTCAGTTGGACTGCCAGATGGTGAAGGGTGTTTCATCACTCCAGAGAACGCTTTTCCAACTGTGGCGAGCTTTACACCCCTCCAGCCGACGCTTGGCATTGCGCATGGTGATCTTAAGCTTTTGTGCGGCTGCTCGGCCATGGAAACCCATTTCATGAAGCTCCCGACAAACAGTTACTGTGCTGACGCTGCTTCCAGAGGGAGTTTGGAACTCGGTAGTGAGTGTTGCAACCGACAGATGATTTTTACGCGCTACAGCACTCGGCGGGCCTGTTCTGTGAGCTTGTGTGGTCTACCACTTCGCGACTGAGCCGTTGTTGCTCCTAGATGTTTCCACCTCACAGTAACAGTACTTACAGTTGACTAGGGCAGGTCTAGCAAGGCAGAAATTTGACCAACTTACTTATTGGAAAGGTGGCATCCTATGACGGTGCCACGTTGAAAGTGACTGAGCTCTTCAGTAAGGCCATTCTACTGCCAATGTTTGTCTTTGGAGATTGCATGGCTGTGTGCTCGATTTTATGCACCTGTCAGCAACAGGTGTGGCTGGAAAAGCTAAATCCACTAACTTGAAGGGGTGTGCACATACTTTTGTATATATAGTGTATAGCAACAAACAACAAACATTTCTGTGAGACTCTTATAAAGTTATATTGTAATGTTATGACATGATGTTCCAATAATGTTCTAAAAACATACTTTAACAATAATGGAAGTAGTTCTTAAAACTTTGCTGCAACATTCCGCTAATATTATGTATAGTATTATACAAAGTTGCCAAACTTTGAAACAAATTTCAATCCTCTTAAATCATGATATTTTATTAGGGTATTGTTCAAACATGGTTTTAGATTTTTTTAATAAAGAAAGGTCATCAAGTAAATGTTAACCTGCGATCTGCCATCTTCCATCCCTGTAGGCTGTGGATTCCACAAACTATGATTCAAAGTCCTTAAACTTAGATTCAAACTATGGCTTTATGTCTTTGTACATACTGTATGCACATCGATGTGCATACATCTCACCACAATCTGTCAGGCAATAATTTGACATGATTTCTGAAATCAAGTTCGTAGTGAAAATAAAAGGTAAAAACATTCCAATTTTACAGTATATGTCAGCAATAGAGGAAACAAATTCTTCAACAGTAAGATAGCACTAACACATAAAATAAACCTCCATGGACTGTTCAAAACTGTCGAGAGAGAGAGAGAGAGAGAGAGAGAGAGAGAGAGAGAGAGAGAGAGAGAGAGAGAGAGAGAGAGAGAGAGAGAGAGAGAGAGAGAGAGAGGGAGAGAGAGAGAGGAGAGAGAGAGAGAGAGAGAGAGAGAGAGAGAGAGAGAGAGAGAGAGAGAGAGAGAGAGAGAGAGAGAGAGAAGATTTCTGTCCCAATCCCAGGTGACCACAAGGGCATAACGAGCCAGTGTAGCAAGAGGTTTGTTCTAAAATGCAGGCGCAGTTCCATCCCAAGGATCCTGATAATGATCTCTGACATGTCATACACAGGAATAGGAATGGAATCGCAGATGTCCCTGGAGGTGCAAATGCAGTAGGCTGCTCAAGGGATGGCTGAAGGGCAACAGTAGGCCTACCGTATATGAAAAACTGCATTTTAATCAATTTAACCTTGTCACTATGAAATATAATATGGTTGCTTGCAAATACTGTGTGGGTGTCTATCAGTTTCTTATCAACAGCAAAAGAGAAGATTAGATCTAGGCTAATGCAATGTAATGCAATACAGATTCTGTAGAATTGTGTAGTCAGTGCACAGTATGGTTCCTTTCAGTTCATAACGTCAAGCAGAATCTAGAGAATATCCAAAGCACTTCAAAATGATGTAGGGAACACTGTAAGCATTAGATTTCCTACATTTCCATATGAGACAAAAGAGACAACTGTGTAATACTGTCCACTTCAAACTAGGGCTCTATTGAGAGGTATGGCAGTACTGTTGCTTAAAAGGTATACCACCCAGCAAACTGGGGACATTCCCAGAACATTAGCTAAGACTCTCATTAAGTTATAGTTAGGGTTGTATCTAACACTAGGATGACAACATCCCAAAAACATTCATGTTTTTCATAACCAAATATTTGAATTAATATATATATTTTTTAATTAAATATCCTTGGAATGTTCTCGTAGCATTCATTAAACTGTTGTGCAGAACATCTGTAACAACAACCACAGAGCATTACACCAAAGTTCTCATTAGGTTTCCAGGTAATGTAAAAACACAATGTACCAGTAATGTTTTCCCAGCAAACCAAAAATGGTTCTGTGAAAGTTCCCGGAACATTCGTTAGCCCACAGCAAATGTTCTCATAACATATATAAAACATTTGTCTGATGTTGCAAGAACGTTCCTAAAACACATTTAATCTGTTCTTTAAAGGTTCCCAGAATGCTTCATTAGTTTGTGGGTGCAGTTTGGTGAGATCGTTGTGGGGACATCACAAAATATATGCTCCCATAAAACTAAAAACTGTCCATGATTCCACAATGTTTCTTTTATGGTGCAAAAAATATTCACCTGATGTTAAATAAAGGTAAAAATATATATACATATGTTACAAAAACATTTTACTAACTCAAATTGTGTTCTGTGTCCTGATTGACCATATTTGACAGAAAAAAACCTAAAGGCTGCAGTTATCACCTGGTGGTGCAGTGGGTTAATGATTTGGCTGCAGATCTGAACGTTGCAGGTTCAATCCCAAATACTCTTTAACCATGTTCATTTTAAAAGAAAATGTGAAATTAAGGCTCAGGTATACTCTAATAAAAGAGAGGATGTCTTTATTTCCTCCAGATTTATAAATCTAGAAAGACATGCAGAATTTAGACTAACTGTAAAAAACAAAACATTGTGTGTTTGGACTGTTCAACTTTTTAAAAACGCACCCGATATAATTCCTATTTTGAAGTTCTTGATATGGTCCTCCTTTCTTAGTTTTCATGATCTGAAAAGCAAAAGTGATCCTAGATCAGTACTCATAGTCTATAAGTGGGCCTAGGGGTACGCAGCATATAAAGAGTATGATGGTTAATAACCCAGTTACCAGTATTCCACTGGGTTAGTTATGCCTAAGAAGCTGAAAAGGAAGCATGGAACTCCTGTGTGACCATACTGCCATGGCTATATATTGTCAACATATAAAGTGTAAAAAATATGGTTGTGTTTGGATGATTAAATGCTGTTCAAATGTCCTATGAATGAAATTAAAATGCCATGTGTCTCTACAATATAGTCTTCAAATGCAAATTACCATTAAAACTGTAGAGAAACATAATGGGGATGTATTCCAATCTGCTTTCTTATGCTTTAATTTGCATACTGAGAATGTTGTGGTAATATTAGGTCAAACTTAAACATAACATTTTCTAAGTGTTCTTGTAATATTCTGTGTATATTGCGTGAATATCAATGGAATATTACGTCCCCTCGCTAATTTCGTGATATCCAATTGGTAGTTACAGTCTCGTCCGATAGCTGCATCTCCCGTACGGACTTGGAAGAGGTGAAGGTCGAAAGCCATGCGTCCTCCGAAACACAACCCCGCCAAGCTGCAGTACTTCTTGACACAATGCTCTCTTAACCCGGAAGCCAACCGCACCAATGTGTAGGAAAAAACAACGTACACCTGGCGACCGTGTCAGCGTGCATTGCGCACGGCCTGCCACAGGAGACGCTAGAGCGCGAAGGGACATGGACAACCCGGCTGGCCAAACCCTCCCTTAACCCGGAAGATGCTGGGCCAATTGTGCGCAGCCTCAAGGGTCTACCAGTCGTAGCTGGCTGCGACACAGCCTGGGATCAAACCAGGATAAGCAGTGACGTAGCTAGCACTGCGTAGCAGTGCCTTAGACCGCTGTGCCACTCGGGAGGCCCCGGAATATTAAGCTAAACCTAAAACAATCATGTTATGAACATCATAAAAACGGTCTTATTGAATTCTTACAACATTTTCCTGTACAACCTAACGTAAACATTGTATGAGTGTCATCACAACTGAGCATATTTTGTGTTTTGGAAACCTCTCTCTTGTAATGTACCCACACTTTCCCCACAACCTAATTACATGTTCTGGGAACCTTTAAAGAACTCAGGAAGGCTGTACTGTCAACATTCTTGCAACATCAAAGGAATGTTTTCTGCACCCTGATACAAACATTATCTGAATGTCAGCACAACCAGACAGTTTTAGTGTTTTGGAAACAAATCTGTTGTTATCTCCCCACAATGTTACCACAACCTAATGAAACATTCTGGGAGCAGTTAAAGAACATACGAAATGTGTTCTGGGAACGTTTTTGTATTATCAGGTGAATGTTTTGCACCCTAAAATATTATCACTTTTATACAATGGGTTACTAACATATTTATTCATACTATTTCATACTTCCACAAGATATAGTCCCGACACAAATCTAGGGTTGCAACCCAAGCTGGCTGGTCATTTGTTCTTTCGGTTCGGTTGCCAGTCTTTTTGTTCTACATCTAACTATGGGACAGCAGGAGATTGAATTTGAATATTGAAACAATGTTGCAAATGTCGGAGAGACAGACAGCACTTGGTACTAGTACCCCCTGTATATAGCCTTGTTCTTGTTATTTTATTGTGTTACTATTTTTTACTTTAGTTTATTTACCAAATACTTTCTTAACTCTATTTCTTGAACTGCATTGTTGGTTAAGGTCTTGTGAGCAAGCATTTCACGGTAAGGTCTACCTGTCTACCGAATGAATACCTGTTGTATTCGGCGTGTGACAAATGCAATTTGATTTGATTTTTATACAAACATTCTACAATCATCACCACAACTGGACAGTTGTTGTGTTGTGAGAACTTTTGCTCCGACCTAACAAATGTTCTGGGAACTTTCACAGAACCAATTTTGGTTTGCTGAGCAGTTTCTCGTTTGTAACAAAGAGAGCAATTAGGCCTAGTAACATTGTTACTTGCACAATGTTAATGTAAACATAAATCATCCTTCAAATGAAAAATCATATTGGAGCTTGTAGATTTATAATAGTAAATACCTCTTCCTGAATAAAATGTGTAGTAAAACATCTTACCTGCAAGGCAACCAATGATTGATAGCAGCACAAGGTGTTTCCATAGTAACATCATCTTCCGTTGCCAAGGGCAAATAAGACTCATCCAATTGCTTGTGAATGGAATGTTCTCCCCTGAATACGAGAATCTTTGATCTGAGGGGAAAGTAATTAAACAAATAAGTAAAATAAGACATTTTTAGCCAAATATTACAAGCATTCAACATCAATACATGATTACAGTATTACAAAAGTTGCACTATTCATGTTCTTTCACAATTTTTAGAAGACTTGAAGTAAAAAATAAAATAAAAAACTGTGAAAGCAATGTAAATGAAATCCACTCACGAGACAACATATGCATATGATTTCAGCCATTAGGCAACGGTTGATTCATTATTTTATTAATTATACTGTGTGCCTTTTGATGACTGTATGATGCCTAAATGTAATGGAAAATACAGCTGTTGACACATTGGGGGTAAGTAAGGACATATAGAGTGCATATAAAAAATAAAAAAACACTAACTGTTTAAAAGTTTGGGGTCACTTAGAAATGTCCTTGTTTTTGAAAGAAAAGCACATTTTTGGTCCATTAAAATAACATCAAATTGATCAGAAAGACATTGTAGACATTGTCAATATTGTAAATGACTATTGTAGCTGGAACCGGCTGATTTTTAATGGAATATCTACATAAACGTACAGAGGCCCATTAACAGCAACCATCACTCCAATGGCACGTTAAGTTAGCTAATCCAAGTTGATCATTTTAAAAGGCTAATTGATCATTAGAAAACCCTTTTGCAATTATGTTAGCACAGCTGAAAACTGTTGTCCTGATTAAAGAAGCAATAAAACTGTCCTTCTTTAGATTCATTATCTGTAGCATCAGCATTTGTGGGTTCGATTACAGGCTCAAAAGGCCAGAAACAAAAAACTTTCTTCTGAAACTCGTCAGTCTATTCTTGTTCTGAGAAATGAAGGCTATTCCATGAGAGAAATTGCCAAGAAACTGAAGATCTCATACAACGCTGTGTACTACTCTCTTCACAGAACAGCTCAAACTGGCTCTAACCAGAATAGAAAGAGGAGTGGGAGGCCCCGGTGCACAACTGAGCAAGAGGACAAGTACATTAGTTTGTCTAGTTTGAGAAACAGGTGCCTCACAAGTCCTCAACTGGCAGGTTCATTAAATAGTACCCGCAAAACACCAGTCTCAACGTCAACAGTGAAGAGGCGACTCCGGGATGCTGGCCTTCTAGGCAGAGTTCCTCTGTCCAGTGTCTGTGTTCTTTTGCTCATCTTAATCTTTTCTTTTTATTGGCCAGTCTGAAATATGTCTTTTTCTTTGCAACTCTGCCTAGAAGGCCAGCATCCCGGAATAGCCTCATCACTGTTGACGTTGAGACTGGTGTTTTGCGGGTACTATTTAATGAAGCTGCCAGTTGAGGACTTGTGAGCGTCTGTTTCTCAAACTAGACACTCTAATGTACTTGTCCTCTTGCTCAGTTGTACACATTTCAATACCAGGTATAGATGGAAAGCCAGTGATCCCTATTCCATCATCTGTGACAATGTCAAATGTTCACCATAAAACCTGGTCCAGACAAACTCTTAGGAAGATACTACATATCAAACATGGAAGAAGATTGAATATGATTCAGCTGCAATGAATCACAGGTTCCCAACAGTACCTATTCTATGGAACTACATCTTGGACAATGTTATGGAATAGTGACACAAAGAATTGCTAAGTGAGCTTGTTTTTTCATTACCAAACCATCATAGTGCATTTCCTGTCAACCTGAGCAACAAGCACACATCTGCTACATCGGAGGAAAGAGGGGTTTGGAAATAATTGACCTCAAAAGCTACTTTCCTCAGCCTATTAATAGGAACTGGCAGACAACCTAAATACATTTAGCAGTATACTAATATATAGCCTACTGTGCAGCACAACGCCCATACAATGAGAAAAGCTTACAGTGCCTTCAGAAAGTATTCATACCCCTTGACTTATTGTACATTTTGTTGTGTTACAGCCTGAATTCAATTCACACAATATCCCAGAATGACAAAGTGAAAAAAATATTTTAGAAATGTTTGCAAATGTATTGAAAATGAAATACATAAATATATATTCACACCCCTGAGTCAATAATTTGTAGAATCACCTTTGGAAGTGATTACAGCTGTGAGTCTTTCTGGGTAAGTCTCTAAGAGCTTCCCAGACCTGGATGGTGCAATATTTGCCCATTATTCTTTTCAAAATTCTTCAACCTCTGTCAAATTGGTTGTTGATCATTGCTAGACAACCATTTTCAGGTCTTGCTGTAGATTTTCATGTAGATTTAGGATGCATGATTTGGAGAATTTATATTCTGTACAGGCTTCCTTCTTTTCCCTCTGCCAATTTGTCACGTTCCTGACCTTGTTTTCCTTTTGTATTGTTGTGTTTAGTGGGTCAGGACGTGAGCTGGGTGGGCAGTCTGTTGTTTGTTCTATGTTAAGTGTCAGGTTTAATTGACCTTGTATGGCTCTCAATCAGAGGCAGGTGTTTTCGTTTTCCTCTGATTGAGAGACATACATAGGGAGGTTGTTTCACATTGTTTGTCGTGGGTGGTTGTCTTCCGTGTCAGTGTATGTTCGCACCACACGGGACTGTTTCGTTGTCGTTAGTATATGTAGTCTGTTCCTGTTCGTGCGTTCTTCATGTTTTATGTAAGTTCTCTCGTTCAGGTCTGTCTACGTCGTTTTGTTGTTTTGTAAAATTATCAAGTGTTCTTCGTGTGTTTAGTTTCGTCTTGTTAATAAAGATAATCATGTCATCATACCTCGCTGCAAATTGGTCTTCCGATCCCTCTCTCCTCTCCTCGTCGGAGGAGGACGACGTAGAATGCCGTTACACAATTAGGTTAGTATTGCGGAGTAACTCCAATGTTGTTGATCCATCCTCAGGTTTCTCCAATCAAGCTCTAACTTTTTTAAAGTCACCATTGGCCTCATGGTGAACTCAATGAGCGATTTCCTTCATCTCCGGCAACTAAGTTAGGAAGGACGCCTGTATCGTTGTAATGACTGGGTGTATTGAAACACCATCCAAAGTGTAATTAATAACTTCACCCTGCTCAAAGGGATATTCAATGTCTGCTTTAAAAAAATATATTGTACCAATAGCTGCCATTTTTTGTGAGGCATTGGAAAACTTCCCTGGTCTTTGAGCTTGAATCTGTGTTTGAGATTCCTGCCTCAACTAAGGGACCTTACAGATTGTATTTGTGGGGTACATATAGCGCTGGGCGATATGGACCAAGTATCATATCACTGTATTTTTATTTTAAATGGACGCTGTGACAGTATATTACGGTATTTTATGTTTTTTAATAATACAAGTAATACATTTGCTTCATGAGTAGTGTGTGACCCTAGGGGGGCAACACATACATTCTAAGTGATTTCAATGGGTCTTTCTCCACTCTGATTGTTTAATACCATTCAATTCAAATTTAACAAAATATTATAATATGTGTTTTCATCAATTTCTGCATGTCCTGCACTGATTCGAGATAATTTCCACACTGCCACGTAGGGCTACATGACATGAGCAAACAATTTAGGCCTTATTTTTATCAAATGTTATAATTCTGATTTGACTTGCGATTTAGAGAAAAACACTTTGCTGAACTGTTGGAATCATGCAAATATAATGATAATTCTAATTATTCAGTTAGAATATAATAGTGGGCACATTGAATACAGTGTTGTTTGACATGACAAAGAATGCAAATGCCAGGGAGGAGTTATTGTGACAGGGTAAGAACCAAAGTGTTTATAAGTGATTCCTAGGTGACTCTATAAAACAACCAAGAAATTGAACTAAAGAGAAAACATTTAAAGACAAACGAAAAATAGCAAACAACGCAAAAAAAACTAACAAAAACAACAAAAACACAAAGGACATCAAGGACAACTAAAATCATAACAGCAATGCTAACTATATGTTTGAGTGCATGTCTGGCACTATTCCATGTGTGTGTGTCCATGTATGCATGTATTTGAATGAGAGTGTGTGTATATATGCATGTGTACAAACACCTGCACGAAATCAGCCTCAAGCAAACCGGCATTGGCTTTAAAAACACTTCCCCTCAATGTCATTCAAACGTACTTTCTACTGTTTAATTTTGACTTTATTTTTTACTTCTATCTTTGACCATCACTCTATCTCCCGCACAGAAACTCCACTCCCACTTGTCTTAAATTCCACATCCCAACCCTCAGCTTCCCTCAGCCCATCCCACCTATCTCTGCTGGCCACCCTCTTCAGATTTTTATGCAACATATATCGTTCAACTATGCTGTGATGTTAACGTACAATTTCAATCTATCTAATCGAATAGAATCCACAGATTGCGAGTAGAAGATAAATACTTTTACTAAGAGTATTAGTATATTAGTAATTGACTGACCCGGTCTCTCCAGATCTCCTAACAGTACTATTTCTAGGGTCAATTTTAGATCAAAGCTATGCATTTTCAGCCATTCCTGAACCTGAGACCAGAAACAGGCTACCTGAGGGCAATACCAAATTAAATGGTCTATTGATTCTGTACCCTCACAACAAAATCTGCAGAGCTTCGATGATTTTATGCCACAAATATTCAACATTTTGTTGGTGGCAAGAACTCTATATTCTACATTTTTTTAGCTGAAATGCACGAAGTCTTGAATCTTGGGTTGTTTTATATACAGCATCAACTCATACAACCTCATACCATGGAATCGGTACATCAAAAATCTCTTCCCAACTATTTTGCAATCTGTATGGCACAGTTGTCAACATCTTGGTTCTCAAATGAAACTGGTATACTTTCCTATTTATGCTACCTTAATTCCTCCGCCAGTTTTGATCCTTTATATTGGGCAGACAGACCAGTTTCCTACCTCCTCCCGCTGCCACCACCTGCCTCCTCCATTTTTGGGGTAATGCTGTAATCAATTGGTTGTACTCTTGGATTGAGCAGACCTTCCTGTACAATTCTGATAACTCCATGAAGGACATAACTCTACCATTCCAATTTACAATATAATTTAAGAACAAAAAAACCTTTTCAAACATATTTCCCATAAATAAAGGTATTTTATCAACCAGCATATTTGAGTTCATCCATAATATTTGTTCTATCTTTTCAGGGGGATGAATTTGAAATTGTAGCCAGCTCTGCAATGCTTGTTTGAAAATGAAAGATACTTTGAATAAAGTATCATTCTCCATTAATCGAAAATGAAACACGGCAATCTACACAAAGGCAAAAAGGCAATTTTTAAACAATGGATGAGCTTTTCTTAGCAATCTACTTGAGAACCATTTAGGGTTCAAGTAAACTTTTGAATAAATGAACCTATTAGAGAGAGGTTTAGTGCTTTTATATTTAATAATCTCAACCCACCCAAGTCATATTCATTATATGAACTCAGCAAAAAAAGAAACGTCCTCTCACTGTCAACTGCATTTGTTTTCAGCAAACTTAACATGTGTAAATATTTGTATGAACATAACAAGATTCAACAACTGAGACATAAACTGAACACGTTCCACAGACATGTGACTAACAGAAATGGAATAAGGTGTCCCTGAACAAAGGGGGGGTCAAAATCAAAAGTAACAGTCAGTATCTGGTGTGGCCACCAGCTGCATTAAGTACTGCAGTGCATCTCCTCCTCATGGACTGCACCAGTGCCGGTTCTTGCTGTGAGATGTTACCCCACTCTTCCACCAAGGCACCTGCAAGTTCCCGGACATTTCTGGGGGGAATGGCCCTAGCCCTCACCCTCCAATCCAACAGGTCCCAGACATGCTCAATGGGATTGAGAACTGGGCTCTTCGCTGGCCATGGCAGAACACTGACATTCCTGTCTTGCAGGAAATCATACACAGAACGAGCAGTATGGCTGGATGAGCATGCAGGAAGGGTACCACATGAGGGAGGAGGATGTCTTCCCTGTAACGCACAGCGTTGAGATTGCCTGCAATGACACTAAGCTCTGTCGGATGATGCTGTGACACACCGCCCCAGACCATTACGTACCCTCCACCTCCAAATCGATCCCGCTCCAGAGTACAGGCCTCGGTGTAATGCTCATTCCTTCGACGATAAACGCGAATCTGACCATCACCCCCGGTGAGACAAAACTGCGACTCGTCAGTGAAGATCACTTTTTGCCAGTCCTGTCTGGTCCAGCGATGGTGGGTTTGTGCCCATAGGCAACGTCTGGTGAGGACCTGCCTTACAACAGGCCTACAAGCCCTCAGTCCAGCCTCTCCCAGCCTATAGCGGACAATCTGAGCACTAATGGAGGGATTGTGCGTTCCTGGTGTAACTCGGGCAATTGTTGTTGCCATCCTGTACCTGTCCCGCATATGTGATGTTCGGATGTACCGATCCTGTGCAGATGTTGTTACACATGGTCTGCCACTGCGAGGACGATCAGCTGTCTGTCCTGTCTCCCTGTAGCGCTGTCTTAGGCGTCTCACAGTACCGACATTGCAATTTATTGCCCTGGCCACATCTGCAGTCCTCATGCCTCCTTGCAGCATGCCTAAGGCACGTTCAGGCAGATGAGCAGGGACCCTGGGCATCTTCATTTTGGTGTTTTTCAGAGTCAGTAGAAAGGTCTCTTTAGTGCCCTAAGTTTTCATAACTGTGACCTTAATTGCCTAACGTCTGTAAGCTGTTAGTGTCTTAACGACCATTCCACAAGTGCATGTTCATTAATTGTTTATGATTCCTTGAACGAGCATGGGAAACAGTGTTTAAACCATTAAAATGAAGATCTGTGAAGTTATTTGGATTTTTACGAATTATCTTTGAAAGACAGGGTCCTGAAAAAGGGACTTTTCTAATTTTGCTGAGTTTAGATAGGCACGCTTTATTTTGTCTGGTTTAGCATTCCAGATAAAGCAAAATATTTTGAGCCCATAAGTAAGTGAGTAAGCACCATAAGTAAGTGAGTAAACTGAGATATGACTAAGGGGTTAATAAGGGCAATTTTTACATAAATAGACAGTTATTTACCTCTCCATGGTTGCAGGATCTTTTTTTACACGTTTTCTATTGAAATAAATTGTGGAGAGCTTATTTATATATTAGTGATATGAATACCAAGTATGTCTACTTCACCATCAGCCCATTTTATAGGTAAACCGCAGGGTAATGTAAAAGTTGTATTTTTTTAAAGATCCAATATGTAATATTGTACACTTATCATAATTATGTTTTAGTCGAGAAAGTACAGAAAAGTTATCTAGATCTTCAATGAGACATTGCAGGGATCTAGCTTGCGGACCTAATATAAAACTTGAGTCATCGGCATACATGGACACCTTTGTTTTTTAGCCTTGGATTTCTAATCCTCTCATGTTGTTATTAGATCTGATTTTAATAGCTTGCATTTCAATGGCCATAACAAATAGATACGGTGACAGCAGACACCCTTGTTTAACTCCTCTTGACAATTGGAAACTTTCTGAGAAGTAACCGTTATTTACTATTTTACACCTGAGGTTGCTATACATTATCTTTACCCATTTTATAAGAGAATCACCGAAATTGAAAAAAATGAAGCCATTTATAAATAAAATCCAGTCTTACTTTATCAAATCCCTTTTCAAAATCCGCTATAAATACCAGGCCTGGCTTCTTAGATGTTTCATGATGTTCAATTATTTCTAATAGTTGTCGTATATTATCTCTAATGAATCGTCCATGTAAAAAATCTGTCTGATCAGGATGAACAATACCTGGTAAAAACCCTTTTAATTCTGAGTGTTATGCATTTTGCAGTTTTTTTTGCATCACAACATTGAAGTGTAAGGGGCCTCCAGTTTTTTAGATAGACTGGATCTTTATATTTGCCATCTGGGTCTTGTTTAATAATAGTGCAATCAGACCTTCCTGCTGAGTACCCGACAGACTACCATTTCTATAGGAGTAGTTAAAACAATCTAACAATGGAGCTTTTAGTATATCAAAAAGGCTTGATATACCTCTACCGGTATGCTATCAAGCCCTGGGATTTTTCCAGAGTTAAAGAATTGAATAGCCTCAAAGTTCTTCCTCTGTAATTTGGCATTCGCACTGATCTTTCTGTACTTTTGTTAATTTTCCTTTTTTCCAATTGGAAATAATTTCTTGCCGTAATCTTCATTCAGTGGGAGAGGATGAGACGTAAAAGAGAACATCTGCCTAAAATATTTAGCTTCCTCTTTCAAAATATAATTCAGCAACAACAACTGCTCGAGTTACACCAGGAACGCACAATCCCTCCATCAGTGCTCAGACTGTCCGTAATAGGCTGTGAGAGGCTGGACTGAGGGCTTGTAGGCCTGTTGTAAGGCAGGTCCTCACCAGACGTTGCCTATGGGCACAAACCCACCATCGCTGGACCAGACAGGACTGGCAAAAAGTGATCTTCACTGACGAGTCTCGGTTTTGTCTCACCAGGGTTGATAAGTCAGATTCGCGTTTATCGTCGAAGGAATGAGCATTACACCGAGGCCTGTACTCTGGAGTGGGATCGATTTGGAGGTGGAGGGTCCGTCATGGTCTGGGGCGGTGTGTCACAGCATCATCTGACAGAGCTTAGTGTCATTGCAGGCAATCTCAACGCTGTGCGTTACAGGGAAGACATCCTCCTCCCTCATGTGGTACCCTTCCTGCATGCTCATCCAGCCATACTGCTCGTTCTGTGTATGATTTCCTGCAAGACAGGAATGTCAGTGTTCTGCCATGGCCAGCGAAGAGCCCGGTTCTCAATCCCATTGAGCACGTCTGGGAACTGTTGGATTGGAGGGTGAGGGCTAGGGCCATTCCCCCCAGAAATGTCCGGGAACTTGCAGGTGCCTTGGTGGAAGAGTGGGGTAACATCTCACAATAAGAACCGGCACTGGTGCAGTCCATGAGGAGGAGATGCACTGCAGTACTTAATGCAGCTGGTGGCCACACCAGATACTGACTGTTACTTTTGATTTTGACCCCCCCCTTTGTTCAGGGACACCTTATTCCATTTCTGTTAGTCACATGTCTGTGGAACGTGTTCAGTTTATGTCTAGGTTGTTGAATCTTGTTATGTTCATACAAATATTTACACATGTTTGCTGAAAACAAATGCAGTTGACAGTGAGAGGACGTTTGTTTTTTGCTGAGTTTATAAACATGTAGACAGATCCATAAAAAAGAGACAAACAAGAATCATATTAAATTATACACAAACAGTTCGACAATAGAGAGAGAGGTGAGAGAGGGAGAGAAGAGAAGAGAGAGAGTGAGAGAAGAGCGCGAGATCAGCTGTGTTCTTTATGTATAAGTCCGTATGTGTAAGCGAGCATGTAATTGAGTACGTGTGTGTTTATACCCACTTCATAGTGTTCAGATATTTTTAGTTCCAATACTTGCTTTTTTTCCGTAAATTAGATGTTCATTTTTTTTAACAGGATTTTGGCCCAACTTGCTAAGAAAAGACAAACTAGCCATTTGCTGATTGAAGAAACACAAACTAGTAGTGTAAATATAGAACGTTAGTGGATTTATATTAAGAAGTAAAGTGAAAATAGCATCGTTTTCATCAACATTGTTGCATGTGCTGCATTGACCATGCAGACTGAACGCAAGTGTCTCGTGGTTGAGGAACATCAAATGTGCTCCTTGAGTGACAGGGGGTGTGACTAGGTCTGTGTGGAAAGTGGCATGGAGAGAGAGAGCTGAGAGAGATGACTCAAGCAGTGGAATAAACTATAAAAATGGACGTTACACACAAACTAAACATTCAAATACCATTATAGAATGTACAGTAAAAACCCAAACCAGTCCGTGCATCAATACTGGTATATTGTAAAATACGGTATATCGCCCAGCCCTAGGTACAGAGATGAGGTAGCCATTCAAAAATCATGTTAAACACTATCCTTGCAAACAGAGTCAGTCCATGCAACTTATTATGACTTGTTACGTACATTTTTACTCCTGAACTTATTAAGGCTTGCCAAAACAAAGGGGTTGAATACTTATTGACTTAAGACATTTCAGCTTTTTATTTAAAATTCATTTGTAAACATTCTGAAACATAATTCCACTTTGACATTATGGGGTATTGAGTGTCAAGATCAATACATTTTCATTTCAGTAACCATTTGACTTCCAGATCCATTGAAATTATACATAACACGAATGACTTGCTTAGATATGTGTGGTATGAAAATCTAATCAAATGACTACCCAGACTATTTGCATTGCCCCCCCCCCCCTTTTTACACTGCTGCTACTCTCTGTTATTATCTATGCATAGTCACTTTAATAACTCTACCTACATGTATATATTACCTCAATTACCTCGACTAACCAGTGCCCCCTCCCATTGACTCTGTACCGGTACCCACTGTATATAGCCTCGATATTGATATTTTACTGCTGCTCTTTAATTATTTGTTACTTTTATTTCTTATTTTTCTTTTGGTATTTTTCTTAAAACTGCATTGTTGGTTAAGGGCTTTTAAGTAAGCATTTCACTGTAAGGTCTACACTTGTGTTCGGCGCATGTGACAAATAACATTTGATTTGATTTGATATGTCTCTAAGGTTTTCAATAGTCAATGCTTTGAATGCCTGGTTCCACAGCCAGTAGATTGAGTGACGTTTTTCCATTGAGCCTGTGTCATGCTTGCAAAGTCTGTGAACTGAATTCACAATGCCTGATACATAATATTGTCTGACAAGTAATGTAATGGGCCTTTAAAAAAATTGGATCTGGAAGTGGTGCCTATCGTTATATAATTCCAAATCTATCATTATTTCAATGGTAAAAGCTTTCTTTCCTAATGCTTTGACCTACATCACTGTTACCACTGGTAACTGATATTCCTCTCAGGATTAAGATTCCTAACCCTTCTCCAGTTTCTTAAAACTTTACATTTTTTTGTGGATTAACCCAGTAGGCTACTAACTTTGGTATTCTTAATATAGTAGTACAATTGCATATAAAACTATTGTTTCATCGTCTTACAAATGTTTACAAAACAAAACATGCAGTCATTTCAAGAGCTACAGAATTGTGTATGTTTAGTTTGAAGGGGAGGAATATAGCTGTTATTCCATAACCATTGTTATGAGTCACATTCTGTGAGGAGCCCAAAGCACCAGCCTCCTGCAGCTACCTACTGTCGCCCAGTACACACTCTTCAGGGGGGGTGATCTCATTTGGTTATAGATTACATAATCTTCCGGCCAGTGCTGGCTTAGCACCATGCTCCTGGTGCCAGTAATGGTTCCTCATCTGCTGTAATTGTGGGACACAGTGTCTCTCAGAGTGGATTTCCTGGTGTCTTTCAAGTTTTAGGGGGCATTTTGCCACTGTAAATCGTGTCACATTGGATTACATGCTTTGAGATCATACCCGGGTAGAAATGTGTGCAACATTCCCCAGTGTGTCTGGTTTGCTCTGCTCCATCCCAGTCATCCCATCCTATCCATCCCAGTCTAATGCCGAGACCCATAGAGGACAGACTGTATTTATAATGCATACCTCCAGTATTTTCAAGATGAGCTCTTTATTTTGACATTGCATGATATGTTGGATCCCCAGCTTGTGAGAGAATTCAAGTTGGGCAGTCAACATGTCAAGCAAGATGGCTCCACTGAGTTGATCAAAAATGAAGAGCTCATACTGGAAATAGGAATGCATTATCATTAAAGTCTGTCTTCTATTTGGCCGTGTACTGTAGAGGTAAGGGTGGCTGGATATCACTATGCACTGGCGGAGGTGAAGTGAAATTATGAACACGAGATTTCTCTGCCAAATGTAATGATGCATCACAGTTTCACCTCCACAATAGCTAAGCCTAATGAAAGTCGTTGGCTAAACGTATCCCTGAGTAAATGACATGACTTCTTGGTTAAAGGGGCTGTTGTTTGGTGCATAATTGATAGAAGAGGTGGTTAAAGGCATCCGTTTCCCCCTGAAGGGACGCATAATAGCAAAGAATCTAATAAGGGTGGGAGTAAAGGAGAGAGGTTCTATCACAACATGAGAGGGAGGGTGAGCTGTTTTCAGATGCAACAAGACCTATCGCAAACAAAGCTGGGCCAGCAAGGACTGTAGTGTACATCTCAAAAGGAGACACTGTTACTCAGTTAGTTAGAAAAACAGATAATAGGTAGGCCAGCGTTTCCCCTATATGCTTTGGTGCGTTGCTGCCAAATTATGGCTGCCACTGCACTGTTAGAGGTATAGAAGTCTGCCCCAGGAAGAGCCCATCGACCGCCCCCCCCCCCGCAGGAAGACCCCATGCTTCTGAAATAAATCCTAGGGGAAACACTGGCTAGGCTATTCACCATATCACAAGACAGCAGCATCTAAAACCTCATTCACATTGAAGATTATCTCTAATTCAAGAAAGGATACATATAATTACTGTAATCACTATTATTGCCCTCCACTAGAAAATCTCTAAGGCCAGTATGAACAAGCGGAATGATTTAAGTTCTAACTTCCAACATGAGCTGTGATTTACCCAAGAAAGATAATGAGCCCATCTCATCTGTGCCTCACTATTTAGTTTATCCAGCGATCCAGCTGCTGAGTAAACTTAATTTCACATGGGCCAACGAGGACGCATAAATGTTAGTATATCAAAGTTAGGTATTAAAGACTTCGAACAAGGGCATTGAAAGAAGTCTTTGAGATTGTTTCACAATTAAGGTCTAAATGCTCTGTGCTGAGAAACTAAATGATATTTGTCCAAGACCAATTAAGTGTACTGACTTGGAATATTTTTTGTAATCTCTTACTATACTGCCCCCTTTCCTCTCCGTACAGCTTTGTACCATTTTCATCCAATTAAAGAATGGTTTTACATAATCATATGAATACCTCTCCTGAGATGTCTCTGTCTGCTGTTTCAAGTGCGGCTGCCATGGAAGCACATCACATAACACAGAGCACTGAGTCACTCCATGGAGGTGTCTGATTGGCATGTTGTTACATACATGCGTGCATAAGATAAATGTGATTAGGACTGACAAACTGGCTGTGACTAAGACCAAAAATACACAGCACGCAACGGTGACTAACAGACTGAGCTCTAAGACAAGGGAGATGTTATTACGTTTCTCACTTTTGTCACTCAGAGAAACATCATAGTGACATTGAGTCACAATTGTTTTATGCATTATACAGTACATTATAGTATAGCAAATACTGTACACGATGAATTGAAAACAAAAAAGTAAGGCCAAACCTAAAAACTGAAAATGATTTGCATTTGAAGACACAATCAATGTCACAACTGTTATCTATTAAACTAAATGTCATGAAGCAAGATACTTTCATGAGGAGATATGAACTGCTTTCACACAGTGAGTGAGAGAGTTTGTGTAACACCCGAATAGCAGCTGTGCACAAAGGGTGAAAGGATTGATAATTATCGGGTCGAAAACATTTCACCCAAAGAGGGAAGGATCTAGTAACTGAGAAAACAGGAGAATTCCTGGAAGGCCTCACTGTTCTAAAGACAACAGGAAGCTCCAGTGATTCCCTCAGATGTTAACCAAGGGGCCAATGCATCGGTGAACCCCACAGCTACTGCAAACCATGGGGCCAGGAAAGTAAGTGCACTTAACAGAGAGTGAGACAGGGAGCAGTGATCCGTTCCACAACCCTATCATCGTGGTGACATATCCCCAGACCCCCATCCCAATAGCCACAGATACATCACTGGGTTGGAGGTGTGGGATGAAGAGAGGGACAGATGCTTTCTAGACTAAAGCTAGACCTCTGGATCTGTGCATCCATTCACAGCACTACAGTATATTTGAACGTCCTAGATTTTTTCAAACAGAAATGCACTTTTTGTACCAAGATTGCCACTCTGATGTTCTTCAGAAGGGATTTCAAAACCAATTGAGCTAAAATAAAAGGGCCACAGTCCTTTCCTCTGTAGCAATGTCAGCGGCATATTGCAGTGTTCAGGAATAATTCAGCACCTAGCTGCTTATGATGTTTTCACCTCTCATTTGGCTGTGCTTGTTAGCCACAAAACGAGATGAGCAAAGCATGCTAGAGAAATCTATAAATAAACATGAATAGAGGAGAGAGGGATCAAATTCCCCAATGAATAGCACATACTTTGAAGATATATATTGGCTGAGCATCTGCAATTCTGCTGCAGCTGGTGTTCTGTCTTTTTTAAGGGGTTCAAAATATGGTGCAACCAGAAGAGTTTTGAGACATTAATATATGTATTTATCTAAAGGAAATAGAACAAAGGAGAGACCGTTTTGGTCACAAAGGTCCCCCAGAGGCCAGCCACCTGGGAAGCAGACAATCATTTTACACAGTCAGAGGAGTCAATGAGAAATACAATAGCGCCAGCAACATAATTAAAAGCATAATTGAATTATGTTGGATGACTAATTACAGTTTAAAATGAAAAAGCTAGAGAGCAAAAGATCCATAAGGTGCTCCTGACTGAATTTTATGTAGAGGAAGGGGCTCTATTGCAACCAGCATTAGCCTCTCTGCAGTCAGAGCTATGAAGGCTATACCTTCCCTGACTGCATGGAACAAAGCAGCCCCCATGTGGACTTGTGCCCTAGATGAAGAAAATGAGCCTGAGCAGCAAGATAAATCTCAGTAGCCTGGAAAAGCCATTCAGGGCTCCTGGTGGAGTACTATATCAGCAGTATGCATGAGATGATCATGCACAACCATTATCTCGATACATGTCTGCTACACACATCTTGTCTTGCTGTGGTTGAGGAAATAGCTTTCTCTGCAATTCAAAAGATAGAAAGTTGAATAAGTGCTTGAATCAGGGTGTTGTTTAAATGTGTCACCCTCGCCACTTCCCATATTTGGAAATGGGAACAAGCAAGAAAATCCAACTATAACCCTGGCCTAATAGGCTGTACTATAGGCACCGTGTGAATTGCATTGTAGTTGCCATAACATGCTCAGTTATCAAATAATTGTTATATTTCCCACTGCCTTTTCGATTATTGAAAAATAAAGAAAAACTTCTCAGCATGTCGATAAAATACTAGTAGGCTATAGGCTATGAAATATTGTGGAATTAATAGACACTCAGACTCGCATGCAACGTAACCACTATTATGAAACATTAAAATAGCGTTTTACCTTATGTGGAAGCTTATCAAATCAACGTAAACTAATAAACACTTACCGAGTTATTAAACAGAATGCTGTTTTTCCTCTTCATGGAATTGGATGAACAGAGAAAATAGTAGGCTAGCCTATTTCATTGATTCCACTGTCCAAATGACATAAATCAGTGGTATTTAAATCAGTGATTGTCTCTATGTCTTTTCCTAAAGAATAAACATTTTCATAAGAGCCGTGGCTCTCTTATTCAAGATCCCAACGAGAGTTTGCGGGTAAACGCTGGTCCACGGAATCGCAGCACCGCACTTCTCGTAAAGAGCCCCGCAAGTCCGTCTCTCCTCTTGGCTTGGAGGAGATGCTCCTCGTTGTAATCCCCGAAGCACCCACGCAATTAGCTCAGGAGTCACAGGGCTCCAGCTCCGACGTCGGGATGCCAACTGTACTCAATCACAGGTGCTTGGTCTAGTCTTTCAACAACTAAGACACTCCAGGAAATGCTGCCAGTCTGGACGGAGAGTGAGACAGAGAGACCTCTGAGCTGAGATTTACATTCTGCGCATCCCCTTGCTCCAGACTCGTTGTACGGAGGCAGTGAAGCGCCCACTGTTGACACGTGAAAACACGCGCACAAATGAAATGCGCCACTGGTCGGGAGCTCAATACTCACCCAGGATGCTCTAATTTCCACGTATTCAAAGCCAAAAAGATGATCTGAAGTATCTTTTTTATATGGCACACGGTCATTTATAGGCTATACGTTGCCCAATTGGAATTAGTCACAGCCATCCAGATAGAGGGAGTTACAGCAGTAGTTTCCTTTCACGACTGTCAGGGTAATTTGAATACCTCGTGGTAATTGCATAGGGAATGAAATGAGCATCACATTGTCACTGATATGATTATGCAATTAAGACCAGTGCTCAAGTCAATAGGCCCAATTCAAATGTATTCCACAGTAGGGCTATTAGACTAGATCTATTTACAAGTAGGTCTATATGCAATAGTCTACTAAAATGTATCACAAATTGTGTTGATCTCTCAACGGTTTACATAACTGTACTTATCTAGGCTACATTCAACAAATACAGTCCTGTCTAGTAAGTGCACAAGCTACCTGTGACAAAACAGCACTCCCTACCGTTGGATCTATCTTTGTTCCTCCAGTATTATCATGAGGGGGTGTCAAGCAAACGTATGTGGGTGGTATCTTACACACCCATTGGTTGATCAATGTCACGGCGCTTTGCTCGATTGCATTTGCCTGGGGTGCGTTCAGTACGACAGAACTGTGTTCAACGTTTAATTAAACGGAAACGGTACTGTACTGATCGACCAGTTGAAATATGGTGTGATTATGGTGGCCCAGAGGGCGATTGTATATGGTGTGCTGTACCAGTACTCTCTGTTATCACCTGCACTCTGGTGAAATTGTTAAGTACTAACTGGTCCACTTCAGTGTTTGTTCCCTTACGAAAAAAGATTGCAGTCAGAGTGCAGTATAACTGCAGTGGTGGAAAAAGTACCCAACTGCCATACTTGAGTCAAATTTATATTAAAGATACCTTAATAGAAAATGACTCAAGTAAAAGTAAAAGTCACCCAGTAAAATTCTACTTGTGTAAAAGTCTAAAAGTATTATATACTTAAGTAGCAAAAGTAAAAGTATAGATAATTTCAAATTCTTTATATTAAGCAAACCAGATGGTACCATTTTCTTGTTTTTTATTTATTTATGGAAAGCCAGGGTCACACTCCAACACTCAGACATCATTTACAAACAAAGCATTTGTGTTTAGTGAGTCTGCCAGATCAGAGGTAGTAGGGATGACCAGGGATGTTCTGTTGATAAGTGCATGAATTAGACTATTTTCCTATCCTGCTAAGCATTCAAAATGTAACGAGTATTTTTAGGTGTCAAGGAAAATGTATGGAGTAAAAAGTACAATATTTTCTTAAGGAATGTAGTGAAGTAAAAGTAGTAAAAAATATAAATAGTAAAGTAAAGTACAGAAACCTAAAAAAAAACGAATTGAGTAGTACTTATTTTTACTTTACACCACAGTACACTGAAATTACTGAGTCCAAAATAGCACAGTCGACTGCAGTTACTGGACTTGTACTGTCTGTGAGTATAACAGAACTGATATGGCAGGCAAAAACCCGAGGACAATCCATCCAGAATTAATTTTTTTCAGCTCACCACTGATTAGAATGACTGTCAATGGGATTGCAATTCCAGATTGCAGTTCCTATGGCTTCCAATAGATGTCAACAGTCTTTAGAAAGAGTTTCAGGCTTGTTTTTTTAAAATGAGCTAGAATTTGTAGTTTTTGTAAGTGGCTCCCATTTTGGCTGTAGTGTTTGTAGCGCATTCCGGTGAGGGTGTACTCTTCGTTATTTATCTCCGGTAATGAACATGCTATTCTCCGTCTTAAATTGTATCGTTTATTTACATATTAGGGTACTTGAGGATTGATTAGAAACATTGTTTGACTTGTTTGGAAGAAGTTTATTGGTAACTTACAGGATTCATTTGTATGCATTTTGAACGAGGGAAACTGGTGGATTACTGAGTCAAGCGGGCCAACTAAACTGACTTTTTGGGGATATAAAGAAGGACTTTATCGAACAAAAGGACCATTTGTTATGTAGCTGGGACCCTTGTGATTGCAACGAGATGAAGATCTTCAAAGGTAAGGGATTTATTTATCACTATTTCTGACTTTCGTGACGCCTCTGCTTGGTTGGAAAATTAACTTCTTGACGCTAGGGGTCAGATTTTTTTAAAATAACGTTCCCAAGGTAAACGGACTATTTCTCAGGTCCAGATCGTAGAATATGCATATAATTTACAGATTAGGATAGAAAACACTCCAAAGTTTCCAAAACTGTCACAATATTGTCTGTGAGTATAACAAGACTGATTTTGCAGGCGAAAACCTGAGGAAATCTAACCCGGAAGTGTTTAAAAAAATAATAATAATCTGTGTTTCACTGCCCGTCTTTCTTCCATTTAAAGGGGTATCAACCAGATTCCTTTTCCAATGGCTTCCTCAGGCTGTGACCAGGCTTTAGACATAGTTTCAGGCTTTTATTTTGAAAAATGAGCGAGATTTTTCAAAACTAGTCAGGTGTCCTTTGATTAGTTCCTGCGCGCGAGAGGGGTAGCTCTCCATTTTCTTTCTCTCTTTTATTGAATAGGTTACGGTCCGGTTGAAATATTATCGATTATGTATGTTAAAAACAACCTGAAGATTGATTATAAAAAACATTTGACATGTTTCTACGAACATTACGGATACTTTTTGGAATTTTCCTCGAACGGAACGAGGCTGTGGTTTTCTGAACATAACGCGCAACCCAAATGGCGTTTTTTTGTTATAAAAGTAATATTTATCGAACAAATATAACATTTATTGTGTAACTGGGAGTCTCGTGAGTGCAAACATCCGAAGATTATCAAAGGTAAGCAATTAATTTTATTGCTTTTCTGACTTTCGTGACCATGCTAATTTGGGGCTAGCTGTTCTAGCATTGATTGATACACTCACAAAAGCTTGGATTGCTTTCGCTGTAAAGCATATTTTCAAAATCTGACACGATAGGTGGATTAACAACAAGCTAAGCTGTGTTTTGGTATATTTCACTTGTGATTGCATGATTATAAATATTTTTTGTAATATTTGGCGCCCTGCAATTCAGCGGTTGTTTAGGAAAATGATCCCGCGAAAGGGATCCGTAGCGCAAAGAAGTTAATGTAATGCTTTTGTGTGCGGGGCGCTATCCTCAGATAATCGCATGGTGTGCTTTCGCTGTAAAGCTTTTTTGAAATCTGACAAAGCGTCTGGATTAACAAGAAGTTAAGCTTTTAAATGATGTATGACACTTGTATTTTCATGAATGTTTAATATTCCGATTTTTGTAATTTGAATTTCGCGCTCTGCAATTTCACTGGATGTTGGCCAGGTGGGACGGTAGCGTCCCACCTACCCCAAAGAGTTTCGAACTATAGTTTTGGAAAGTCGGTTACGACTTCTACTTTGTGCATGACACAAGTAATTTTTCCTACAATTGTTTACAGACAGATTATTTCACTTATAATTCACTGTATCACAATTCCAGTGGGTCAGAAGTGTACATATACTAAGTTGACTGTGCCTTTAAACAGCTTGGAAAATTCCAGAAAATTATGTCATGGTTTTAGAAGCTTCTGATAGGCTAATTGACATAATTTGAATCAATTGGAGGTGTGCCTGTGGATTTATTTCAAGACCTACCTTCAAACTCAGTGCCTCTTTGCTTAACATCATTTGAAAATCAAAAGAAATCAGCCAAGACGTCAGAAAAAAATTGTAGACCTCCACAAGTCTGGTTCATCCTCGGAAGCAATTTCCAAACGCCTGAAGGTACCATGTTCATCTGTACAAACAATAGTACGCAAGTATAAACACCATGGGACCACGCAGCCGTCATACCGCTCAGGAAGGAGATGCGTTCTGTCTCCTAGAGATGAACGTACTTTGGTGCAAAAAGTGCAAATCAATCCCAGAACAACAGCAAAGGACCTTGTGAAGATGCTGGAGGAAACAGGTACAAAGGTATCTGGTATCCACAGTAAAACAAGTCCTATATCGACATAACCTGAAAGGCCGCTCAGCAAGGAAGAAGCCACTGCTCCAAAACCACCATAAAAAAGCCAGACTACGGTTTGCAACTGCACATTGGGACAAAGATCGTACTTTTTAGAGAAATGTCCTCTGGTCTGATGAAAGAAAAATATAACTTTTTGGCCATGATGACCATAGTGATGTTTGGAGGACAAAGGAGGACGCTTGCAAGCCGAAGAACACATCCCAACCGTGAAGCACGGGAGTGGCAGCATCATGTTGTGGGGGTGCTTTGCTGCAGGAGGGACTGGTGCACTTCACAAAATAGATTGCTTCATGAGGAAGGAACATTATGTAGATATATTGAAGCAACATCTCAAGACATCAGTCAGGAAGTTAAAGCTTGGTCGCAAATGGGTCTTCCAAATGGACAATGACACCAAGCATATTTCCAAAGATGTGGCAAAATGGCTTAAGGACAACAAGGTCAAAGTCAAGGTATTGGAGTGGCTATCACAAAGCCCTGACCTCAATCCCATAGAAAATGTGTGGGCAGAACTGAAAAAGCGTGTGCGAGCAAGGAGGCCTACAAACTGACTCAGTTACACCAGCTGTCAGGAGGAATGGGCAAAATTCACCCAACTTATTGTGGGAAGCTTGTGGAAGTCTACCCAAAACATTTGACCCAAGTTAAACAATTTAAAGTCAATGCTAACAAATACTATTTGAGTTTAACTAAACTTCTGACCCAGTTGGAATGTGGTGAAGGAATTAAAAGCTGAAATAAATCATTCTCTCTACTATTATTCTGATATTTTACATTTTTAAAATAATGTGGTGATCCTAACTGACCTAAGACAGGTAATTTTCACTTGGATTAAATGTCAGGAATTGTGAAAAACTGAGTTTAAATGTATTTGGCTAAGGTGTATGTAAACTTCCGACTTCAACTGTACTTGAATTGAACCGTACTTCACCCAAAAGTAATAGAAAAATGGACCCACCAGTACCAGCTCGGGTAAGGTTCAGCACCCAGGTGGAAAAACCCTTTAATTCAGGCGTAAAGCCAGCATCTGAAGTAAATCCCCATGTGATGATCATGTACAGACTGTGCTCCATTTCCCCTACCTAAAATGTACTATAGGGCTGCCTACCCCCTCAGCCTTTGCACTAGCCACTTTCCCTCTGGGAATCCCTGTCGAAACCAGATGCAGTTTGATTGCCATCTTAAGTGGAGGTACAATTCACAAACGTTGCACCCTCAGCCCTTGAAGAACTTTGGTCACTTGTGGGGTTGATATGACCCACAATTCAATGCAAACTGTCGTCACATGTCTAACTCTGGTGGCCGTGAAGTGTCAAATTAAATCAACAAGGCTGCATGTTCGGCATGTCAGAAAAAAGTATGAAGCTAGCTTGCTAAAAAATATATAGACGCCATTGATTTTCGCTTGGGTAAATTGGCTTAGTCTCGTAGGATAGCCTATCTAGTTATCTCTAAATAGTGTTTATATTTGCTTATAGTACTGATGACAGTAACGTTAGTCAGACAGACAACTTTACCAGGCTGAGTGTTGACTCAACATATAGGCTACTTGCCGATGTTAATCTTTCTGATGAAGAAAGCTGAATAAAACAATTTTTTTGACTAGCTACATGCCGAATGGATAGGATCCCCTCAACCAGCCTATCTGAAATGATGTTTACTGATCATGGAAAGAATGAAGTTACTTGCTGTGTAACTATGATATTGAGCTAAATGTGCTCAATTGTTTTTCATGGAATAATTGCTCTTCGAGAGGTGATCACATTACAACCAAATAATATTAACATTTATTTGGCAATCATTAACAATGGTTTTAGCTGAGCTGGCGGTCCCTTGCCCCCAGCAGGCAAATCGAACGTTCTGCACCTTATTGTGACGTTTATTGATAACAACCTACTTGCAGTTACTATGACAAATGAAAATGGTTGCTATGCAGGCTCTTCTCCCTTGTTATCTAGCCAACTACACAGAAATCACTTCAAACTGAAGATGGAAAGACAGCATGCTAGCTGCATTTTGTTTCCTTTTACCTGTTTTCTATTGACTTTTGTTTTGCATTTGTCCATAAAAATAAATGCTGATCTTGATTTCGCCTCGCTCAAAAAATATGTCTATATTGTCCAGACACGTTCACTCTCTAGATGATGTTGGAGATCGCGTTTCAAAATTAAAACAACGTCGCAGAGGTCAGAAAGACAGATCAGACCGCGAGGTTTATACAAGTCCCTGCTGTTGCAAACCAAATGCTAGGTTAAAAGCAAGGGGACATATTTTCTAAAGGCCTTTTTACAATGTAGATCAAGTTTATGCCTGGCTGGGCTGATGGGACAGTGGATGCACAGTGATTTCTCTGATAGAACAGCTGGAACGCAGTTTAAACCAATCAGCATCCAGGAATAGACCCACCCATTGTATAATAAAAGCAATACATGTGACTTGCTCCATCATTATCAGTCGCATTGACCCCGGCATACATTTTCAGCTGTTTATATTGTTGAAAAGAGGAGATTCTTAGCTTCAAAATTTTGTTTAATTTAAGGATCGGACCCTTTTTTTCAATTTTCGCCTAAAATGACATACCCAAATCTAACTGCCTGTAGCTCAGGCCCTGAAGCAAGGACATGCATATTCTTGGTACCATTTGAAAGGAAACACTTTAAAGTTTGTGGAAATGTAGGAGAACACATTAGATCTTGTAAAAGATAATACAAAGAAAAAAAACAACGTTTTTTGTATTTTTTTGTACCATCATCTTTGAAATGCAAGAGAAAGGCTATAATGTATTATTCCAGCCCAGGTGCAATTTAGATTTTGGCCACTAGATGGCAGCAGTGAATGTGCAAAGTTTTAGACTGATCCAATGCATTTCTGTTAAAAATGTTGTATCAAGATTGCCCAAACATTTCATGTTCAAAACTGTGCACTTTCCTCAAACAATAGCATGGTACTCTTTCACTGTAATACCTACTGTAAATTGGACAGTGCAGTTAGATTAGCAAGAATTGAAGCTTTCTGCCAATATCAGACACGTCTATGTCCTGAGAAATGTTCTTGTTACTTACAACCTCATGCTAATCACATTAGCCTACGTTAGCTCAACCATCCCGCAGGGGTACCACCAACCCTGAAGATGATAACGTGTGTATCAACTCTCAAAGTTGAGCGCAGCGGAGTTAGTTACAACAGAGGTATCCCTGATCAGCTGTTAAAAAACTCCAACGTTTCATTGGGTTCTCTAACTTCTATTGCCTGTTCATTCGGAACTTCAGTTATATGGCCGCTGCCCTTACCAGCCAAAAGACCCGGACCCTTCAATGGACTGATACCCCCCCTGACTGCGTTCAACAACTTGAAACGCCGCTTCATCTCAGCTCTTGTCCTTTGCCAACTTGATCCGACCCTTCCTTTCACTCTGGAGGTGGATGCCTCCGAAGTAGGAGCCATACTCTCTCAGCGGGTGGGAACACCTCCCAAATCACATCCCTGTGCCTTCTCCAGGAAATGATCCCCCGCTGAGAGGAATTACAATGTGGGGAACAGAACTCCTCACCATCAAGCTGGCCCTCGAGGAGTGGCACCACTGGTTGGAGGGCGCACAACATCCCTTTCTCGTCCTAACAGATCATCGTAATCTGGAATATATCAGAGGGGCCAAGAGGTTGACTATCCTACCAATCCTTGACTTTGGCGATGTCATTTACAAAATAGCCTCCAACAGTCTACTCAGCAAACCGGATGTAGTCTATCACAGTGCCACCCGTTTTGTCACCAAAGCCCCATATACTACCCACCACTGCGACCTGTATGCTCTCGTTGGCTGGTCCTTGCTACATATTCATCGCCAAACCCACTGCCTCCAGGTCATCTATGTCTTTGCTAGGTATAGCTCCGCCTTATCTCCGCTCACTGGTCACCATAGCAACACCCACCTGTAGCACGTGCTCCAGCAGGTATATTTCACTGGTCATCCCCAGAGCCAACAACTCCTTTGGCCGCCTTTCCTTAAAGTACAAAACAGAAAACAGACCCTTAAAGTACCCCCCCCCCCCCATGGGAGGCTCCTGACGGCCCAACGGCAACGGAGAGCGGGAGAGCAGAGGCGGACGCCTACCTCGGGTCAGTCCATGACCTTGTCGAACCAGCCTCCCGGACCTCGCCCCCGAGGTCCCCCTCTGCTCCCCCGCTCCACCCTCCGGTGCCGTTTGGTCTTCAGGAGCCTCTCATGGGGGAGGAGGGTAGTGTACTGTAAGGGTCTGCTTTTCTTTTCTTAGTCAACCTTTTTCTTTGTGTTCTTGAACGTGGCCCTGTTTCTTTGTGTTCTGGAACGTAGCCCTGTCTTTCATTTTTGTTCATTGATTTCACCTGTGTTCATTTCTCACCTGGTCTCATCAGCTCCCTATTTAGTTCAGTTCTTTCTGTTTGTATGGTTGTGAGTTATTGTTAGTTTTTGACTGCCTACCTGTGGTTGACCATTGCCTGCCTGTGACCACGATTCCTGCCTTCTGCAAAGGCTTAATTAACATCTGCCGCGCTCTGCGTGTGAATCTACATCTTTTCCCCCCTGAGTATTCATTACAGTGGGTGTGCTAGCAAGCTAAACAGCTAGTTAGCTAGCTTTTTAGTTGACTGTTAATGAATGACTCATTTTGAAAGGTGGATCTTGATTAACATCTGAGGCTTTTAATGTGTACTTACACTATGATTTCTACATTCAAACGAATTGGATTGGCTAGAAAACACGAATTCTAATTTTGATCAAAAAACACATCAAGCCAATACTTTATGCTAATGAGCTAGCGTGACAAATGATTGAGCACATCACAAATATTACATGGAAAACCAAAGCATGCCGAAACTGAACACAGAAAGTTAACCGTTATGGTACAGTACCCAGGTACAAAAACTCTATTAGAGAACAGTTTGTAGTGTGTACTCACAGACAACCAATATTGTCATATTCAGTAGGCCTACATTCATTATTTCAAGCTAGAATCCTTAGTTGCCACATCTAAATGAATGATATATTGATTCTTGAAGACTATAACTTGTAAATGCTCCATGAGCTTGGTTCAACTGTCATACCCTATGAGAACCCAAAATAAAAGCTTGTTTTACTCCAATGTTTGTAAACAAACTCTATAGTCTCAAAACATGGTTAAAACTTGATTTTTTAAACATATATCATGGATGGTCCTTGCATCCATTGCTCTGTCTATGAATTTGAGATGGGTTACATTTCTCCAGGGCCCATCCCTCAGCTTTATACCAAAACAGAGGCCGGGTGTCCGGTTTGTTATTGTTTCAATTAAGAATTCTAGCTGTAGCCCTTTCCTGCAGTCAATGACCAAAAGGCCTCAATGACCAAAAGGCCTTTGGCCTCATGGGTGGAATGTTAATACTTTATTACATTTTATTTTTACGACACAAATCCGGTGTTCCTATGTCAAACAGTTTTATATTTCAGTCTTCTGTGATGTACTGTAAATAGCGTGTAATATTGGGATGCAAACTCAAAATGTAATACATATCTGACATGGTACAGGTGTCTTCTTTTTTTAAGCCCATAACCATGTGTGTGAGGTGTATACTTTTGTTTCAAAGTAGATTTGTAAAAGACTACCAAGAATCACTGTGTGGCCCTGATGTAGCCAACTGCAGTAAAAGGTTAAACTCTGAAAAAGTACACAGCAAATGTACACAGAACACGTCATAAGCCATGGCAAAATGTTTATAATTACATTAAATTAGCTTTACATATCACACCCTGGTCTGTTTCACCTGTCTTTGTGCATGTCTCCACCCCCCTCCAGGTGTTCCCCATCTTCTCCATTATCCCCAGTGTACTTATACCTGTGTTCCCTGTCTGTTGCCAGTTCGTCTTATCTTGTCTACTAGCGTGTTTTTCTGTGTTCCTGTTTTTCCTAGTCTCTGTTTTCTATCCCTCCCGGTTCCGACCTGTTCTGCCTGCCCTGACGCTGAGCCCGCCTGCCTGACCATTCAGCCTGCCCTGACCTTGAGCCTGCCTGCCCCCCTGTACCTTTCAGACTCTGACATGGTTAATGAACTGCCTGTCCTAGACCTGCTTATTGCCTGCCCCTTGCATTTTAATAAATAACAAGGACTCAAACCATCTGCCTCCTGTGTTTGCATCTGGGTCTCATCCTGAGTCATCATATGAAAACTGCAACATTTTCTCTTAGCCTGATGGCAAAATGTGAATATCAGGAAATTAGCTATACAATGGCACATTTTTCTCTCTGCCCCATTGCAAAATGATTAGAATTGCAGGAAATTGGCTTTAAAACAGCAACATTTTCTATCAGCCTCATGTAAAAATGTGTAAATGGCATGAGATCGTCTATAAAACAAAAAATAAATCCTCTGCCCCGTGGCAGAATGTGTAGAAATACAGGATGTTAGCTGTTTTCCTAAAAATAAAATGAAAATGTAAGAGCACTGTATAAAGTTCACACGTATGCTACAGTTAAGAGTGTACTGATGAACTTAGGGCAGCATTGTGGTTTGAGCATACAATTCCATTTAGTTGGAAGCTTCAATGAGCTTTAAAAGGCCCGAGGGTAGGCTATCCTCTAATCTCATGTCAGAGCAAGAGAGCAGGCTAGATAAGAGATGCGGCATGTTTGTGAAAGGGGGCAGTGGGTTAATAAAAACAGGGAGGTCAATACCATGGCCCTTGCACCATGTGCACTCAACAGTATCTGTATGTCCTGGGGTGCTGTCTTGTAATCCAGCAAAGATGTTGCTTTCCAGGTAAACAATACGTCTGTGAGCACTGCAATGCAATTTCCACTGCGTACATGGTTGCTGCTTTCATATATGATATTATTAAATCTATAAACATTCTAACAGAATTACTGACATACCAACCAGATGCTAACACACTGAAGACAATAGTATGAATGATTAGGATTCATATGTAGCCTACTGTCCCCCTTCTCTCCCCTGTAACTATTCCCCATGTCATTGCTGTAAATGAGAACGTGTTCTCAGTCAACTTACCTGGTAAAATAACAGATAAATTAAAAAAATAAAAATAAAATAATGATTCAGTAATAATTGTTATTAACATGTTATTACAATGTTGTTTTTACAGTGTTACCAGTTCACATTTAAACCAGCCTCATGGATTGTGAGCACTCAATTTCAAATGTGTGACCCATTAAAACAGATGGCTTGATGACATGATCTGAACCTGAATGTGGTGTCATAGTTGCAACTGCAGGTCATAAGCAGGTGCATGTGCGGAGAGGAATACTTCAAGCTTGGTTATGTGCTAGTCAGTGGCCCATCACAAAAACATGTCAGTGCATTGTTTTATGTTGCGATGCAGTGGTAGACATCATCAAACAGAATTTGATCCCTCATTTGGGGGAATTTCCTGTTGGGATTTCTCACATCAAAGGCAGCAGGTGTGGAAGATCCATATGGTTTATCTGCTGCTTCAGGAGACCTTTCTGAAATGAATGGTAATGCCATATTCTAATTTGCCATAGCGTATCTGTGTCACTCGATTCTTTGTGTGTATAATTCCTAATTTGTATTTGATTCACAGTATGTATCGTAAATAACGATTCTCCAAACAGATTAGCAAATCTGAGCTGAGCATGAATATAAGGTCCTTCACTCCCTTTACTGATTGTCAAGTGCTGAGTTGCTGATTTTTGAACATTGTAAAGACACAATTGACAATTTTGCCTTTTCTAAACTCTGTTAATTGTCTTCAGAGCCAAGCTTTTGAAAATGACAGATGGCATTGCCTAGAAAACCCAGTGAAGTAGCCTGACACTTCTTCCTCAGTTCTTCTCAAGCATCATTAACGGCTCTTCATTCAGACATTATTGATAGAACATTACTGTGGAAATGTATTCATGCAATTTTAACAGCCACTTCGAGAGGAAACACAGCCTCTAGGAATTTTAGACTCAGCCCTCTGATAACAACAGGTACAGGATTCAGCCAGAGGCGTCAACAGTGTTGGGGTAGTAAATTCACACTTGGACTTGTATTATACGTCACAGGTGTTGTTGCTCATTACTTATCTGTGGTAAAAGCTATTGTAAGGTAAAGCCTTTCATTGTGGTCCACTGTCAATGTTCCAATAAAATGCACAATTGCATAATCATATCGTCTAAAGACAACTTTCAACAGCAAGAAAATAGTGTTTTATGTACGTATTAGGTGCGTATGTAGATGCAGCACAATCTGAAAGAAATGTGACTTTTAATACCCACATTGAACTATTTGTGAACTCAGTTTTTCCATATTCCCTTAGACGTTCAGTAATTACAGAAGCTACTCTAGGTACATCCCCCAAAGATGCAGAGAAAGAAATCCAGAAAGCATATGAGGTTAGAGAGGGATAAAGACACGAGTTACAGATAAAATACAAACAAATTAGACTGCCTTGGAAATATTAGCCATTAGACACCTCCAGCAGTGTCTAACAAATAAATTCACTGCAGGTAGCCATCAGAGATAGAAGGAGGAAATTGCATGGATGGAAAGCACAGACAAAACTCCCCCTGAAGTCAGGAAATTAGCTTAGATGTTTGTTTAGAGAGGTGTGGAAGATGGCCCACTAGATATCCCCCATAACCTCCATGGGCATCTCAATAAATACTGATGCTTGCAAGGACAACACAGATTGTTTTAAATTAGTACTTGGAACTTTTGCTCATACTGGTACATTCATTTAATAATAATTACACTAACAATTCCACAAGATGCAATGGGTTTAATTTCGGATCGCCATGTCTCCTTGTTTTATCGTAACGATCCTGATGCAGTGAATGACAACATATGCCATGTTGCATCGACTTCGCCAAAGATGATCTATACACTGACGAGTAATGGGACTGGCAGCACTAACATTGGGAATAAATGCCCACATAGGCCGAAGGCAGGCAGGGGGAGGTGGGATCAGGCGGGAACATTCTAGCCAAATGAGAGAGCAGTATGTGTGTGAACAACAGAGACAACTCTGATATAAAATAATTTTTCTCAAAGTTTCCGGAATGCCACCTCTCAGTACATTCGTAAGAACCTAAACATTACAAAACTTCTATTTGATCAAATAAGCCTCACATATCAAATTAGCTATTAAATTTTATGTTGACCGAATTCATCAATTTCTCATTGACCTCCAAACACAAAAATCCCCACTTCATTTGCTTCTCATTGTATTTTCGCACAGACATAGTTTGGGGCAGATTCAAGCCTCTTGTTTCACCCTCTTCCTCTCTGAATTCCCTCAACAAATCAAATAATTTATCATATTTCTAGCTAACAGCTTGTAAAATGGATTGCAGCCCTTAAGCCCTCTAAACGTTTGTATAACTTCAGTCAGTAATTTTGATAGTTGTGCTCACGAGCCAAAACGGATCCCTGTTTTTTTGTGTACTAAGTCATTCAATTGTGTACTACGTCATATGCGTATGCGTATGTTACAAATACAATTTGTGCTGCTTAAGATCCAGGAGTGCATCTTTAATGAAGAAATTATGTGATACAGTACAACGCAGTCAGATGTCATCACACATCCAAAATTAAACTCCACAAAGAGAGGTGGAGACTTGTGTGAAAAGCTCAGAGCTTCAGAATAATGTCGAACAAAAAACGAAGAAAATGTAGAAAACAAGATAACATGAAGTCATCAGATTCACTTCATTGCTGAAAAACCTTAACCTACTGTAGTTTTACACCTAGTTGATTCTGAAAGCTTGCTAGTGCCTACTGAACTGTTTACATCCACCTGTACCACTCTAAAGCATCTGCCGGGTGATAAAGACATTCTGCATGCTCCATAACACCACAAGAAAATGTTTAAATTCAGATTTTTTCCCCATGTTGCAGCTTACACCCTATTTCTGAGGTGTTTGTATTGTGCCCATCATCACTTGAGACAGTAAATTCTAAAACAGTGGTTTACAAACTGTGGGTCGGGACCCACTTGTGGTTCTCAGCAGGTGTCCTGGTGGGTCGTGGGATATCATATTTTTTATTTTTTATTTATTTAAATTTGACCCCCTTTTTCTCCCCAATTTCGTGGTATCCAATTGTTAGTAATTACTATCTTGTCTCATCGCTACGACTCCCGTACGGGCTCGGGAGAGACGAAGGTCGAAAGCCATGCATCCTCCGAAACACAACCCAACCAAGCCGCACTGCTTCTTAACACAGCGCGCATCCAACCCGGAAGCCAGCCGCACCAATGTGTCAGAGGAAACACCGTGCACCTGGCGACCTTGGTTGGCACGCACTGTGCCCGGCCCGCCACAGGAGTCGCTTGTGCGTGATGAGACAAGGATATCCCTACCGGCCAAACCCTCCCTAACCCAGACGACGCTAGGCCAATTGTGCGTTGCCCCACGGACCTCCCGGTCGCGGCTGGCTGCGACAGAGCCTGGGCGCAAACCCAGAGTCTCTGGTGGCACAGCTTGCGCTGCGATGCAGTGCCCTAGACCACTGCGCCACCCGGGAGGCCAGGGATATTATTTTTTGTGCATTGCAACAACATCATTTTTGAGATTGAAAAATGCTTTCACTGTAAACTTTAACAACTAAGAGACAGATGACAATTTACTGTTGTCCAAAATAGGGGAGGGTTGTCAAACGTATTTGTTTGTTTTGGGGAGGGTTGTGTGGTTTTTTTATTGGGCACAGGGGAGGATAGTGTGTCTTTCCCTGGTTTACATTCACTCTTTTGCAGGTTTTACTATAATTATTCAGATTTTACTGAGTTACTGTTCATAAAAGGAAATCAGTAAATTTAAATAAATAAATTAGGATCTAATCTATGGATTTCACATGACTGGTAATACAGATATGCATCTGTTGGTCACAGATTGCTGTCCCCAGTCCACCTGGCCGTGCTGCTGCTCCAGTTTCAACTGTTCTGCCTGCGGCTATGGAACCCTGACCTGATCACTGTGATTACTATTATTTGACCATGCTGGTAATTTATGAACATTTGAACATCTTGGCCATGTTCTGTTATAATCTCCACCCGGCACAGCCAGAAGAGGACTGGCCACCCCTCATAGCCTGGTTCCTCTCTAGGTTTCTTCCTAGGTTTTGGCCTTTCTAGGGAGTTTTTCCTAGCCACCATGCTTCTACACCTGCATTTGATTTGATTTGATACCTTAAAAAAGGTAGTGGCGTGGATTAGAAAATCAGTAGGTTTCCGATGTGACCTCCATTTGTATCATAACACATCTCCTTCGCATAGAGTTGATCAGGCTGTTAATTGTGGCCTATGGAATGTTGTCCCACTGCTCTTCATTGGCTGTGCGAAGTTGCTGGATATTGGGGGGAACTGTAACACCGGGATTAATCTGTGAAGAGCACTCTTCTCCAGTGTACCAGTGGCAATCGAAGGTGAGCATTTGCCCGCTGAAGTCAGTTACGACGTCAAACTACAGTCAGGTCAAGACCCTGGTGGGGACGACAAGCATACAGATGAGCTTCCCTGAGATGGTTTTTGACAGTTTGTGCAGAAATTCTTCGCTTGTGCAAACCGACAGTTTCATCAGCTGTCCGGGTGGCCGATCTCAGACGATCCCGCAGGTGAAGAAGCCGGATGTGGAGGTCCGGGGCTGGCGTGGCTACACGTGGTCTGCGGTTGTGAGGCAGCAAAATTCTTCACAAAATTTGAGAGAAATAAAAAAAATTGTGTTTGTGGAACATTTCTGGGATCTTTCATTTCAGCTCATGAAACACTTTACAGGTTGCGTTTACATTTTTGATATATTTTATTTTTCCTTTTATTTTCTACAACACCCCCCCCCAAAACGACAACTTACAAACACGTACAAACAGCCAACTTTCCAGCTCTGCCCACAGCTTCCGAACTTTACAGCATTCCCAGAAGGCATGGATTATTGAGTCATTATTAGTTTTAAACTTGAGACATGACTCTGCCGTTGTGCTGTAGAATTTGGGAATTTTGTCTCTTGTATAATAAATTCTATACATTAGTTTATACTGGATCAAGCGTACATTTTGTTAACTGTAATTTAGTTAGTTATGCTCCAACTTCCCCTCCATCTTGTACCAGCATCAGTTCTTTTTAAATCTTGCTTCCAAAAGTGTATATATTTTTTTCTTTGAGATTGTCAGTTGGACATGCCTTCTGCAAGGTTTTGTAGATCTTCCCTATCATATGAACATCCTTTTCTCTCTGAGATCAAATTTCCTCAAGGTTACTCTGATGTCCAAAAGATTTCAAATCAAAATTTCATGATATGTAACTTTTAAATTGCACGTCTGTTAAACTGTCTACGTTGGTCAGTCCAAAATTACTTTTTAATTTTGTCATGGAGATAAATGTATTTCCTGTAACCAATCATTTATGTTTTTTATGTGGGCCAATGTATCAGTGAGTTCTGTAATGCAAGGATTATTCCATAGGGTTGTGTTTCTAGGGAGTGATATTGGTTCTTGTAAAATATGTTTAATTTTCTTCCATATCGTTATTGTGTTCTTAACTACGTTGTGCTGTAGAATTTGGGAATTTTGGGGATATTCTGGGGATATTCTGGGGATGAGCATGCACATCTTCAATATGTACCCATTATTCCTCTTTAGTGCATTTAACTATTTGTCGCAAGTAGAAGCCTTGAGTAGCAAGTTGATACAATGTTTAAAAGGTTAAAACCCCCCTTGGAATGATGTAAAACTTTCCTTATGATTCTAGAAATGTTATTTTCCCATATAAAGTCTGTTATTACCGAATATACCTTTTGACAGAATGTATTACTGAAAATAGATAATAAAACTTTGCCAGCCAAGATGGCGTAGCAGTGCAGGTTTGTTGTCCTTTCGTTTACTTTTTGTATTTTTCGTCTTTTTCTGTATATATTCCAATTTAAAATCTCTTTTTCCATTTTTAAATTAAATATACCTTCCGGTGACCCACCTCCCTCAATGTGACACGGATCCGCCTTCATCAGAAGGTAGCCAGCTAATTTAGCTAAGTTACTAGCCATTTAGTCATTGTTAGCCACTGCTAGCGGCCTTTACGCTCTGATCAGGCACCAGACGTTTTTTTAGCCTGGATAATACCTGCCAGCCTCGGACTGTTTTTCTCCACTACAATGCCAGATTCCTGCCGACCATTGATGATCACAGCTAGCTATCTTCAACTGAGTGACCCAGCCCCGAAGCTAGCCCTGAGCCAGGCGCATCTCCCGGCTATAAAACGACATTCCCACAACTACAATACCTCTTTCGCCATCTGGCCCGGCCCCTTCGTCGACACGGCGCCCCGCCGTACCACCACGACTGGTCTGCAGACGTAATTCCATCAGCTGTGCCCTCAACCGGCCTTTTCCGGACGACGGAGAAGACACTTCTACTTACCCCGGACTGCTAACTTTAAACGCTGTGTCTCCAGCGTGCTAGCGTAGTAACGACTACCTAGCTGTTTCCCTGTTTCATCTATTGCTGTACACTGGACCCTATGATCACTTGGCTACATAGCTGGTGCCTGCTGGACTGTTCATTTATCACGGTACTCCACTTTGTTTACCTTTGTTTATCTGTCGGCCCTAGCCCCGAACTCAGGCCCTGTGTGTAGTTAACCGACCCTCTCTGCCCATTCATCGCCATTTTACCTGTTGTTGTCCCACCTCCCACACATGCGGTGACCTCACCCAGTATAACCAGCATGTCCAGAGATGCAACCTCTCTCATCATCACTCAGGACCTGGGCTTACCTCCACTGTACCCGCACCCCACCATACCCTTGTCTGCATGCCCTGAATCTATTCTACCACGCCCAGAAATCTGCTCCTTTTATTCTCTGTCCCCAACGCACCACACGACCAGTTTTACTAGCCTTTAGCCGTACCCTCATCCTACTCCTCCTCTGTTCCTTGGGTGATGTGGAGGCTAACCCAGGCCCTGCGTGTCCCCAGGCACTCTCATTTGTTGACTTCTGTAATCGAAAAAGCCTTGGTTTCATGCATGTTAACATCAGAAGCCTCCTCCCAAAGTTTGTTTTACTCACTGCTTTAGCACACTCTGCCAACCCCGATGTCCTTGCCGTGTCTGAATCCTGGTTTAGGAAGGCCACCAAAAATTCTGAGATTTCCATACCCAACTACAACATTTTCCGTCAAGATAGAACTGCCAAAGGGGGAGGAGTTGCAATCTACTGCAGAGATAGCTTGCAAAGTTATGTCATACTTTCCAGGTCTATGTCCAAACAGTTCGAGCTTCTAATTTAAAAAATGAATCTCTCCAGAAATAAGTCTCTCACTGTTGCCGCCTGTTATAGACCCCCCTCAGCTCTCAGCTGTGCCCTGGACACCATATGTGAATTGATTACCTCCCATCTATCTTCCGAGTTCGTTCTGTTAGGTGACCTAAACTGGGAAATGCTTAACACCCAGCAGTCCTACAATCTAAGCTAGATGCCCTCAATCTCACACAAATTATCAAGGAAACCACCAGGTACAACCCTAAATCCATAAACATGGACACCCTCTTAGATATTATCCTGACCAACTTGCCCTCCAAATACACCTCTGCTGTTTTCAATCAGGATCTCAGCGATCACCACTATGGGTTCGCGGTCAAACGATCACCCCTCATCACTGTCAAATGCTCCCTAAAACACTTCTGCGAGCAGGCCTTTCTAATCGACCTGGCCCAGGTATCCTGGAAGGATATTGACCTCATCCCGTCAGTCGAGGATGCCTGGTCATTCTTTAAAAGTAATTTCCTCACCATCTTAAATATGCATGCCCCTTTCAAAAAATGTAGAACTAAGAACAGATATAGCCCTTGGTTCACTCCAGACCTGACTGCCATTGACCAGCACAAAAACATCCTGTGGCGGACTGCAATAGCATCGAATACTCCCCGCGATATGCAACCGTTCAGGGAAGTCAGGAACCATTACACACAGTCAGTCAGGAAAGCAAAGGCTAGATTTTTCAAACAGAAATTTGCATCCTGTAGCTCTAACTCCCAAAAGTTTTGGGACACTGTAAAGTCCATGGAGAACAAGAGCACCTCCTCCCAGCTGCCCACTGCACTGAGGCTAGGCGACACGGTCACCACCGATAAATCCATGATAATCGAAAAATTTCAATCTGCATTTCTCTACGGCTGGCCATGCTTTCCTTGTGGCTACCCCAACCCCGGCCAACAGCTCCGCACCCCTCGCAGCTACTTTCCCAAGCCTCCCCAGCTTCTCCTTCACCCAAATCCAGATCGGAGATGTTCTGAAAGAGCTGCAAAACCTGGACCCGTACAAATCAGCTGGGCTAGACAGTCTGGACCTTCTCTTTCTAAACTTATCCGCTGCCATTGTTGCAACCCCTATTACCAGTCTGTTTAACCTCTCTTTCATTTCGTCCGAGATCCCTAAAGATTGGAAAGCTGCCGCGGTCATCCCCCTCTTCAAAGGGGGTGACACTCTAGACCCAAACTGTTACAGACCTATATCCATCCTGCCCTGCCTTTCTAAAGTCTTTGAAAGCCAAGTTAATAAACAGATCACTGACCATTTCGAATCTCACCGTACCTTCTCCGCTGTGCAATCCGGTTTCCGAGCTGGTCACAGGTGCACCTCAGCCAAGCTCAAGGTATGTTTTTGCAACTAGTGAATCTAACGCGCCAATGTAAACTCAGATTTTTCTATATAAATATGAACTTTATCAAACAAAACATGCATGTATTGTGTAACATGAAGTCCTATGAGTGTCATCTGATGAAGATAATCAAAGGTTAGTGATTAATTTGATCTCTATTTCTGGTTTTTGTGAAAGCTATCTTTCGCTGGAAAAATGGCTGTGCTTATTGTGGTTTTGTGATATAAGACACAGAATTTTAATTATGAGATTTCTGTTTTTTGAATTTGGCGCCCTGCACTGTCACTGGCTGCTGCCATATCGATCCCGGTGACGGGATTGCAGCCATAAGAAGTTTTAAGCATCCCAAGTATTTAATATCTTTTGTGGTCCACTTAAAGAATTCCTGTAAATTCTTCCTTTTGCCATTATTTCGTTTTTTTCAAAGTTAAATTTAGAACCTGATATTTTTTTGTATTCTGAGAATATTTTTAGCAAAGTGGGTACTGACTTTTCAATATTGGTCAGGTATATAAGGCGATCATCTGCAAATATAATGAGTTTATATTCATGTTTACCAATACTGATATCTGTTACATTTGTTACATTTGACTGCATCTCAGTGCAAGAGGCATCACTACAGTCCCTGGTTCGAATCCAGGCTGTATCATATCTGGCCGTGATTGGGAGTCCCATAGGATCACGGCTCAGGAGAAGACCCAGATTCAGACAGTTTAAAGTAACAAAAGTGTATTACAAAAACAGGGGGAAGCCAAATGACAGGTCAAGGACAGGCAGAGGTCAGTTATCCAGAGCAGAGTTTAAAAGGTACAGAACAGCAGGCAGGCTAAGGGTCAAGGCAGGCAGAGGTCAGTAATCCAGGGCAGTGTCACAAGGTACAAAACAGCAGTCAGGGTCAGGACAGGCAGAATGGTCAAAATCCAGGAAAACTAGAAAACAGGGAAACAGGAGACAAAGGGCTGTGAGACATAGGTTTAGTCCTAGACACATGAAAGGTGGGATGTATACAGAGGGTCCGGGCAACACAAGATGAACAGCAGAGAATTCTCGTCAGGCCATTAGACTGAGGATGGAACCCGGAGGACAGGCTGGCCGACGACCCAATGAGTGTGCAGAACGCCTTCCAGAACCGGGACAAGAACTGATGACCCCGGTAGGAGATCCATGGATCCAGAAGACATGCTATGTCATCTCTTTGACAGAAGGTAGCTTGGGGAGAGGAATGACATGAGCAGCTTTGGAAAACCTGTCCACTACTGTCAGGATGACGGTGTTGCCATCAGACGGGGGGAGACCTGTGACGAAGACCAAGGATATGTGAGACCAGGGACGGTGAGGGCCAGGAAGTGGTTGAAGCAGACCAGCTGGAGCTTGCCGAGGAGTCTTGTTCTGCGCACAGATTGTGCATGTGGGGACAAACGCGGAGACATCAGGGACCATGGTAGGCCACCAAAAGTGTTGTTGCACAAAGGCCAGGGTCCGATGGGAACCCGGGTGGCAGGCAAGTCTGGAGAAGTGGGCCCACCTCAGTACCGAGGGGCGGACGGCATCAGGGACAAACATCCCCCCGGGGTTCGGCTGGGAACGCTGCGCCTCGTGGACCTAATTCTCTATTCCCCAGCTGAGTGCCGTCGCCAGGCACGAGGTGGGAAGGATGGTCTCAGGGTTTGAGGGCGTAGCCACGGGGCTATAGCGGCGTGACAGCGCATCCGGCTTGACATTCTTGGATCCCGGTCGGTAGGAGAGGGTGAACCGGGTGAAAAGCAGGGGCCACCTAGCTTGCCTGGAATTGAGATGCTTGGTGGTGCGGAGATATTCCAGGTTCTTGTGATCCGTCCACACAATGAAAGGATGTTCCGCCCCATCCAACCAGTGCCTCCACTACTCCAACGGCATCTTCACGGCGAGAAGCTCACAATTCCCCACATCATAATTTCTCTCTGTGGCGTTAAGATGATGAGAGAAGAACTTGAGGTCCCGGCAGAACGCTGGGACAGGACAGCCCCCACTCCAACATCCGGAGTGTCGGTCTCCACCAGAAACTGACGGGACGGGTCAGGATGCACCAATATGGGAGCTGTGGTGAAGCGGTGCTTGAGGTCCAGTTAGCAGCTGAGGACCACGTCAACGGGACCTTGGGAGAGGTGAGTGCAGACAAGGGGGAAGCCAGGGTGCTGTAACCCTGGATAAAGCGGTGATAACATTTGGCAAATCCAAGGAAACGTTTCAGCTGCACTCTGGACGTAGGCTGGGGCCAATCCACCACCGCTCTCACCTTCCCGGGATCCATCTGTACATTCCCCGCAGCAATGATGTAACCAAGGAAGGGGATAGTGGAGCGATGGAATTCACACTTCTCCGCGTTCACAAAAAGCTGGTTCTCCAGGAGGCGCAGGAGGACCTGTCGGACATGGAGCATGTGAGTGGAGAAAACGAGGACGCCATCGAGGTAGACGAAGATGGACCGGTTCAACACTTCGCGGAGAATGTCATTAACCAGGGCCTGGAACACAGCTGGAGCGTTGGTGAGACCAAGTCACACGACCAGATATTCGTAGTGACCGCTGGCCATGTTGAAGGCAGTCTTCCACTCGTCCCCTTCCCGTATCTGCACCAGGTGGTAGGTGTTCTGCAGATCCAACTTGGAGAAAATGGTGGTCCCCTGGAGCAGCTCGAAGGCAGAGGCGATGAGTGGTAGGGGGTAACGTTTCTTAACCGTGATATCATTGAGGCCCCTGCAGTCGATGCACAGTCGCAGGGTTTTGTCCTTCTTCTCCACCTACATGTACACAAATTTCTGTCTCTACTTTGCACTTTCTTCCACTGCAAACCAACCATTCCATTGTTTTATTTTTATTTATTTATTTTTTATTTATTTTTTTATTTATTTTTTATTTTTTATTTTACTTGCTGTGTTGTACTCACTTCGCCTCCATGGCCTTTTATATTTTTATTTATTTATACATATATTTGTTTGCCTTCACCTCCCTTATCTCACCTCACTTGCTCACATTGTATATAGACTTATTTATTTTTTTCACTGTATTATTGACTATATGTTTGTTTTACTCCATGTGTAACTATGTGTTGTTGTATGTGTCGAACTGCTTTGCTTTATCTTGGCCAGGTCGCAATTGTAAATGAGAACGTGTTCTCAATTTGCCTACCTGGTTAAATAAAGGTTAAATAAAAAATAAAAAATAAAAAGAAGAACCCTGTGCCGGTTGGGGAGGCAGAAGGACGGATACACCATACAGCTAGGGAGTCCTCGTTGTAGGTCTCCATAGCCTTGGTCTCTGGCACCGACAGAGAGTACAGTTGCCCCCCGGGTGGTGTGGTGCCAGGGAGTAGGTTGACACCCGCAGTCATAGGGTCGGTGCGGAGGAAGCAAAGTGGCCCGGGCCTTACTTAAAACCTCCTGGAGGTCCTGGTACTCTGTGGGGAGGGCGGAGTGGTCCGGGGAAACTTCCAAGCCCACAGGAAGACTTCCCGGGGTTGCTTCAGAGTTGTTGAATCTTAAAAGGCTATGGGATCCATCCCACTGTTTAATTCTGATTCATATACATTTTTATAGAAACTTTATCCCTACCTACATGTACATATTCTCTCATTTACCTTGAATAACGTGTACCCCCGCACATTGACTCGGTACCGGTACCCCCATATAGCCTCGTAATTGTTATTTTGTTGTGTTACTTTTTAAATTTTTGTGTATTTAGTACATATTTTCTTAACTGTTATTTTTCTTAAAACTGCAGTATTGGTTAAGGTCGTTTAGTAAGCGTTTCATGGTAAGGTATATACTTGTTGAATTTGGCGCATGTGACAAATACAATTTGATTTGATTTGATCTGCTGACAATCTGTTTACAATTTCGAGAACCATTTTTTTCACCCATCATGGAGCCCGTGCACATTCCATGTGATAAATTTGGATTTTGTTGGTCTTTACTTGTATAGAATCTAACTTAACCTTTTCCGTTCTGTCTGTCATTAAAGAACCAAGTAAAACATTTGAACAGACCTGACATATAAGGGTGGTGGGCATTCCATATAATGGGAGGATCATAGTATAAATGTACAGTATATCATGTAAATAAAGTTATTATTTACATTATATACTGTACAATACATGACAAAAAGTATGTGGACACCTGCTTGTAGATTAACATGGAGCATTAACATGGAGTTGGTCACCCCTTTGCTGCCATAATAGCCTCCACTCTTATGGGAAGGATTTCCACTAGATGTTGGAACATTGCTGCGGGGACTTGCTTCCATTCAGCCACAAGGGCATTAGTGAGTCCAGGCACTGATGGTGGGCGATTAGGTCTGGCTTGCAGTCAGCGTTCCAATTCATCCCAAAGGTGTTCAATGGGGTTGAGGCCACAGCTCTGTGCAGGCTAGTCAAGTTCTACCACACCAATCTCGAGAAACCATTTCTGTATGGACCTCGCTTGGAAATTGGAATTACAGAATCGTCTAGAATGTCATTGTATGCAGTAGCGTTAAGATTTCCTTTCGCTGGAACTAAGGGGCCTAGCACGAACCATGAAAATCAGCCCCAGACCATTGTTCTTCCTTCACCACCAAACTTTACAGTTGGCACTATCCATTCGGGCAAGTAGCGTTCTCCTGGCATCCGCCAAACCCAGATTTGTCCATCGAACTATCAGATGGTGAAGCATGATTCATCACTCCAAAGAATGCTTTCCACTGCTCCAGAGTCCAATGTCGGTGAGCTTTACACCACTCCAGTCGACACTTGGCATTGTGCATGGTGATCTTAGGCTTGTGTGCGGCTGCTCGGCCATTGAAACCCACTTCATGAAGCTCCAGACGAACAGTTATTGTGCTGACATTGCTTCCAGAGGCAGTTTGTAACTCGGTAGTGAGTTGTGTGCTCGATTTTATACACCTGTCAGCAACGGGTGTGGCTGAAATAGCCAAATCCACTCATTTGAAGTGTGTCCACATACTTTTGTATATATAGTGTGTATAGAGCGTGTGGGTATGTGGGCTGAGCAGACATTTAACAAAAAAACACACAGCAAACGATTCCTCTCCTAATGTACCAAAAATTAGACTGTGGATGCATACATTGTACGCATATTGTATAGACTTTTGATAATTGTGGTGGATATTATAACGTAAGGATTTGCTGGAGTCCAAGTCAAACTAAGATTATTTATTTCTGAGCTCATAGGGAACAGAGTTACACAGCGCAGTGTAGACAGTCAATTCCGAAGCATTGGGTGATAAGCACATAACTTTATAGTTTCTTGTTCTTGGGCGGGACTTTATCTATAAAAGGACGCAGGTGCAAGCTGGTTTGCAACACAGGACGATACTCCCAAGAACAGTTTCACAATGTTAGTCACATACTCAGTTCTGTGGACACATACAATCAAAATTTCCCAATACAATAATCTATCCAGAACTTTAATTCATTTTACCATGGGTTTATAAGTCATCAATAACAACAAAAATATATATAATTATGTCCTCTCCCAAACAAAATGTACCCCTCTCCACCGCCCCTTCCCTGTTTCCCCCTTTATCCCACCCATGCCAAGCTTATCCCCACCTCCCATCTTTACTCCCCCTTGCCTCCCCAAACTAAGCTTGTCTCACCCTACCATCCTTACCCACCCTTGCCCCCCAAGACCAGCTTAACCTCCCTTCTTCTCATACCCATCTACTTTTTAACCTGTCTCTCCTCTCTGGGGAGGTTCGCATTGCTTGAAAGGAGGCAGTCCCGGTTAGTCCTTTATTTAAAGGGGGAGATCAAGCTGATCCTAACTGTTATAGGCCTATTTCTATTTTTCCCAGTTTATCAAAAGTGTTGGAAAAACTTGTCAATAATCAATTGACTGGCTTTCTTGATGTCTATAGTATTCTCTCTGGTATGAAATCTGGTTTATGGATGTGTCACTGCAACTTTAAAAGGTCCTCAATGATGTCACCATTGCCCTTGATTCTAAGCAACGTTGTACTGCTATTTTATTGACTTGGCCAAAGCTTTTGATACGGTAGACCATTCCAATCTTGTTGGCCGGCTAAGGAGTATTGGTGTCTCTGATGGGTCTTTGGCCTGGTTTGCTAACTACCTCTCTCAAAGAGTGCAGTGTATAAAGTCAGAACATCTGCTGTCTCAGCCACTGCCTGTCTCCAAGGGTGTATCCCAAGGCTCGATCCTAGGCCCCACGCTCTTCTCAATTTACATCAACAACATAGCTCAGCGCAGTAGGAAGCTCTCTCATCCATTTATATGCAGATGATACAGTCTTATACTCAATTGGCCCCTCCCTGGATTTTGTGTAAAATGCTCTACAACAAAGCTTTCTTAGTGTCCAACAAGCTTTCTCTGCCCTTAAACTTGTTCTGAACACCTCCAAAACAAAGGTCATGTGGTTTGGTAAGAAGAAAGTCCCTCTCCCCACAGGTGTGATTGCTACCTCTGAGGGTTTAGAGCTTGAGGTAGTAACCTCATACAAGTACTTGGGAGTATGGTTAGACGGTACACTGTCCTCTCAGCACATATCAAAGCTGCAGGCTAAAGTTAAATCTAGACTTGGTTTCCTCTATCGTAATCACTCCTCTTTCACCCCAGCTGCCAAACTAACCCTGATTCAGATGACCAACCTACCCATGCTAGATTATGGAGACGTAATTTATAGATTGGCAGGTAAGGGTGCTCTCGAGCGGCTAGATGTTCTTTACCATTCGGCCATCAGATTTGCCACCAATGTTCCTTATAGGACACATCACTGCACTCTATACTCCTCTGTAAACTGGACATCTCGGTATACCCGTCACAAGATCCACTGGTTGTTGCTTATTTATAAAACCCTCTTAGGTCTCACTCCCCCCTATCTGTGATATCTACTGCAGCCCTCATCCTCCACATACAACACCCGTTCTGCCTGTCACATTCTGTTAAAGGTCCCTAAAACACACACATCCCTGGGTCGCTCATCTTTTCAGTTCGCTGCAGCTAGCGACTGGAACGAGCTGCAACAAACACTCAAACTGGACAGTTCTATCTCAATCTCTTCATTCAAAGACTCAATCATGGACACTTTTACTGACAGTTGTGGCTGCTTTGCGTGATGTATTGTTGTCTCTATCTTCTTGCCCTTTGTGCTGTTGTCTGTGTCCAACAATATTTGTACCATGTTTTGTGCTGCTACCATGTTGTGCTGCAGCCAGGTTGTGTTGCTACCATGTTGTTGTCATGTTGTGTTGATACCATGCTGTGTTGTCATGTGTTGCTGCAATGCTATGTTGTGGTCTTAGGTCTCTCTTTATGTAGTGTTGTCTCTCTTATCGTGATGTGTGTTTTGTCCTATATTTTGATTTAATAAAAAATAAAAAAAGTAATCCCCATCCCCCATCCCCGCAAGAGGTCTTTTGCCTTTTGGTAGGCCGTCATTGTAAATAAAAATGTGTTCTTAACTGACATGCCTAGTGAAATAAGGGTTAAATATACAGTGGGGAGAACAAGTATTTGATACACTGACGATTTTGCAGGTTTTCCTACTTACAAAGCATGTAGAGGTCTGTCATTTTTATCATAGGTACACTTCAACTGTGAGAGACGGAATCTAAAACAAAAATCCAGAAAATCACATTGTATGATTTTTAAGTAATTAATTTGCATTTTATTGCATGACATAAGTATTTGATCACCTACCAACCAGTAAGAATTCCGGCTCTCACAGACCTGTTAGTTTTTCTTTAAGAAGCCCTCCTGTTCTCCACTCATTACCTGTATTAACTGCACCTGTTTGAACTCGTTACCTGTATAAAAGACACCTGTCCACACACTCAATCAAACAGACTCCAACCTCTCCACAATGGCCAAGACAAGAGAGCTGTGTAAGGACATCAGGGATAAATTGTAGACCTGTACAAGGCTGGGATGGGCTACAGGACAATAGCCAAGCAGCTTGGTGAGAAGGCAACAACTGTTGGCACAATTATTAGAAAATGGAAGAAGTTCAAGATGACGGTCAATCACCCTCGGTCTGGGGCTCCATGCAAGATCTCACCTCGTGGGGCATCAATGATCATGAGGAATGTGAGGGATCAGCCCAGAACTACACGGCAGGACCTGGTCAATGACCTGAAGAGAGCTGGGACCACAGTCTCAAAGAAAACCATTAGTAACACACTACGCCGTCATGGATTAAAATCCTGCAGCGCACGCAAGGTCCCCCTCCTCAAGCCAGCGCATGTCCAGGCCCGTCTGAAGTTTGCCAATGACCATCTGGATGATCCAGAGGAGGAATGGGAGAAGGTCATGTGGTCTGATGAGACAAAAATAGAGCTTTTTGGTCTAAACTCCACTCGCCGTGTTTGGAGGAAGAAGAAGGATGAGTACAACCCCATGAACACCATCCCAACCGTGAAGCATGGAGGTGGAAACATCATTCTTTGGGGATGCTTTTCTGCAAAGGGGACAGGACGACTGCACCGTATTGAGGGGAGGATGGATGGGGCCATGTATCGCGAGATCTTGACCAACAACCTCCTTCCCTCAGTAAGAGCATTGAAGATGGGTCGTGGCTGGGTCTTCCAGCATGACAACGACCCGAAACACACAGCCAGGGCAACTAAGGAGTGGCTCCGTAAGAAGCATCTCAAGGTCCTGGAGTGGCCTTGCCAGTCTCCAGACCTGAACCCAATAGAAAATCTTTGGAGGGAGCCGAAAGTCCGTATTGCCCAGCGACAGCCCCGAAACCTGAAGGATCTGGAGAAGGTCTGTATGGAGGAGTGGGCCAAAATCCCTGCTGCAGTGTGTGCAAACCTGGTCAAGAACTACAGGAAACGTATGATCTCTGTAATTGCAAACTAAGGTTTCTGTACCAAATATTAAGTTCTGCTTTTCTGATGTATCAAATACTTATGTCATGCAATAAAATGCAAATAAATTACTTAAAAATCATACAATGTGATTTTCTGGATTTTTGTTTTAGATTCCTTCTCTCACAGTTGAAGTGTACCTATGATAAAAATTACAGACCTCTACATGCTTTGTAAGTAGGAAAACCTGCAAAATCGTCAGTGTATCAAATACTTGTTCTCCCCACTGTATATATATTTTAAACATCCCGTTATACCTCCACCCACTCATCCATTCACACACAACATAAACCCCCCTCCTCCCCCCTCCGCACACACGTCCCCATGCACCCTCCCTAACTCTCCCATTCATATACCCAGACACATACCCACACATACACCCACTCACACAGTCATTTCTTGCACCCTAGCCACATTTCTTCATGCGCTTGAAATGCACCTCCCCTATATAAAGGTGTTCTGGTACTTCCCTTATGCACTTACCATTTCCATGTGATAACTTTTACTATACCAAAGGTCAGTACAGTCTACCAGTATATTGGTCTATCCTGCCCTCTATCCACCATTCATAGTGAAAATAGTGGTAAGTGGATCGTTTGTCCAGATCTGCAATAAGCTAACTAGCAATCATACCACACATTAAAACATTCAAAGCTTCATACATTTTTATATGAATCGACAAGAATAAATAGGAATAGCTGATAGGTAGCGGAAAGGCCAGGTTGTTGTTGATGTTGTTTAGGGACAATACAATTGTCTTGCCTAGACTAGCCTACAACGCCGTAATGCAATGAATATTGTATTATTGTTTTCAAGTGAGTACAACATTTTACTCTAGGATGCAGTGAAAATGTCATTTGAATAACGACGCAAATGTCCTTTAATTTGAATGGTTCATTTCATTTGGATCAGTTGTGGGTCTACTCTCGACAGTTTATAAGGTCTAGAAAGGTACAGTAGCAGGCCGGTCTGGCTATATTTTTTACTTCTGATACTGAATGCGCTGTCTGTTGCAGATCATCATTCTCCCAAGTCGTCCTATAATAACACTGATACATGCTCCCAGCAGGCCCAGTCATTCAGGAAAGCTTAACACACGCTCTGCCTCCTCTCCAATCTGAGCAACTTTTCCTCGCTCACCTAGAAGCTAACGCTTCAATATAACCAAAATATTTCACATTTAACTTTTTGGCATAAACACAACCAGTCACAATGTTTTCATCTGATTAGGCTACTTCAAACGTATCCTCTAAGCATGTGCACGTTCATCCAAAAAGGCTTGACATGAACTAGGTCCATCCAACCTTTTAATGCGAGTAAAGTAGTCTACATGTCTGATACAAATTTCACCACATTATGGGAAAAATATGCAGTTTATTAGGCTGCCTAGAGATTAAATGAATTATGATGAACTTCACAGGGTGGTGAAAGTGTACAGGGAGGAGGTTGATGCTAAAGAATATTGAGGGTCTTATTCTGGTGACATGATTATCAATGCTTGGCAAATATAAATAATCTGGCACTTTTGTCCATAATAATCTCATCATGTAGTAGCACTGTTGGCTAGAGTTCACGTGCCAATCCCAGAGTGGGCACATTTGCTATACTCATGCATCCCTTGACTATCCCTAGACTTTTTTGCCCTGACGGAGACATGGATCACCCCAGAGAACCCTGCTACTCCAGCTGCTCTCTCTTCATCTGACTACGTTTTCTCTCGTAGTCCAAGAGCATCTGATTATCGCGGTGGTGGCACAGGGCCACAAATTTTTCCTATTTGGAGATTTTCTCTTTTCTCCCTCACTCACCTGTCCATCTCCTCATTTGAATTCCGTGCTGTCCCTGTCACTTGTCCACTCAAGTTTAACATTGTTGTCATCTATCGCCCACCAGGTGCCCATGGAGAGTTCCTTAATGAGCTTGACACCTTGATAAGCTAATTTCCTGATGATGGCTCATCGCTCTTTGCACTTGGCGATTTCATTTATTTCCAACTCTCCCTTTCCCCTACTTGCCTCTTTTGACCTCACCCTTTCCCAATCCCCTCCAACTCACAAGGCAGGCTATACGCTTGACCTCATCTTTACTAGAGGCTGTTTGCCTACTAATATCACTGCAACCCCCCTCCAGGTCTCTGATCACTACTTTGTTTCCTTTTCTGTCTCCCTTTCCTCCAACCCTAGCCACTCAGCCCCTGCCCAGATGGTCATGCGATGTCGCAATCTTCGCTTTCTCTCTCCCAATACTCTTTCCTATTGTATCCTATCATCTCTCCCTTCTGCTAAATCCTTCTCCCTCTTGTCACCTGATTTTGTCTCTTCAACCTTATTCTCCTCCCTTTCCGCATCCTTTGACTCGCGCTGTCCTCTTTCCTTGGCCCTCCCCTCCTGCTCCGTGGTTGAGTGACTCATTGCGAGCTTACAGAACAGGGCTGCAGGCAGCTGAGCCAAAATGGAGGAAAACTAAACTTCCGGAGGCCCTATCATCTTTTCACTCCCTCGTCTCTACCTTCTCTTCCTCTGTATCCGCTGCTAAAGCCATTTTCTATCATTCCAAATGTCAAGCTTCTGCCTCTAACCCTAAGAAACTCTTATCCACCTTCTCCTCCCTCCTTAATCCTCCACCCCCTCCCCCTACCTCCCAACTTTCTGCGGACGACTTTGTCAACCACTTTGAAAAGAATGTTGATGACATCCGCTCCTCATTCACTCAGCCTATTGAGTCCACTCATCCCACTGACACAGAACTACCAAACACCTTGACCTCTTTCTTTCCTCTCTCCAGATTAAATCCTACGACTAGTGAGGTCTGGCCGCCCGACAACCTGCCTGCTCAGCCCATCCCCTCCTCCCTTCTCCAGACCATCTCTGGAGACCTTCTCCCATTCCTCACTTCCCTCATCAACTCATCCCTGACCACTGGCTGTGTCCCCTCTGACTTCAAAATGGCCCGAGTTGCTCCCCTCCTCAAGAAACCAACACTTGACTCATCTGATGTCAAAAACTATAGACCTGTATCCCTTCTTTCTTTTCTTTCCAAAACACTTCAGTTTGCTATCTCTGATCATCTCTCGTTATATCTCTCAGAACGATCCTCTTGACCAAAACCAATCAGGCTTCAAGACGGGTCACTCAACCAAGACTGCTCTTCTCTGTGCCATGGAGGCTCTCTGCACTGCCAAAGTTGACTCTCTCTCCTCTGTTCTTATCCTCCTAGATCTATTCGCTGCCTTCGACACCATGAACGCTCAGATCCTCCTCTCTACCCCGTCAGGACTGGGCCTCTCAGGCTCTGCACACTCTTGGATTGCATCCTACCTGGCAAGCCTATCTGGTGATGTGGAGAGGATCTGTGTCTGCACCATGTACTCTCACTACTGGTGTCCCCCAGGAACTACTTTTCTCCTTACACCCAGGTGGCGACACGCATCTCTGCGTGCCTGGCAGATATCTCAGCTTCGATATTGGCCCATCAACTCAAGCTCAACCTTCCTCCAGGGGAAGGCTTGCCCACTCAAAGACCTCTCCATCACGGTTGAAAAACTCCACAGTGTCACCATCCCAGAGTGCAAATAACCTTGGTGTGACCCTGCAAACATCAAAGCAGTGACTCTCTCCTGCAGGTTCATGCTCTATGACATCCATAGAGTATGACCCCTGCCTCACACAGGAAGCGACGCAGGTCCTAAATCAGGCACTTGTCATCTCCCGTCTGGACTACTGCAACTCGCCATTGGCTGGGCTTTCCGCTTGTGCCATAAAACCCCTGCAACTTATCCAAAACTCTGCAGCCGGCCTGGTTTTCAACCTCCCTAAGTTCTCCCATGTCACCTCGCTCCTCTGCACACTCCACTAGTTTCCAGTCGAAGCTCGCATCCACTACAAGACCATGGTACTTACCTACAGAGCAGCAAGAGTAATTGCCACTCCCTACCTTCAGGCTATGCTCAAACCTTACACCCCATTCTGCCACCTCTGGTCTCTTGGCCTTCATACCACTACTGGAGGGCAGCTCCCGCTCAGCCCAGTCCAAGCGCTTCTCTGTCCTGGCCCCCCAGGGGTAGAACCAGATTCCCCCTAAAGCTAGGACAGCAGAGTCCCTGCCTATCTTACGAAAGCATCTGAAACCCTACTTCAAAGAGTATCTTAAATAATCCCCCACCTCACCTTGAGCCCCCTCCTCCACAAAACCAACACTTGCACTTGACCCCTGTCACCCCCCCTTCCTAGCTCAGACTTTTCTGATAGCCACATTGAGGAAAAGCATGCTTACTATGCCTGTGATATGTGGTTGTCCCACCTTGCTATCTTAACATGAATGCACTAACTAAGTCGCTCTGCTAAATGACTGAGATGTAAAATGATAACCTAACCTGGTAGTGGCACTGTATCTGCAAGCTGTTGGCTAGAGTGCACATGCCAATACCAGAGTGGGAACATTTTCTATACCTATGAAAAGAAAATTGTAACAAAATCATCAGTAGGCCTGGAGTTGAAAATGTGATGGAAACTAATTTAACTTGTATTTATATTTGGTACATGGGAATTTAAGTGTAACAGAGACGCTGTGAGTCGTGAAGCAAGTGCAGGTGAAACGTTTAATAAAACAACATGAAACAAGACAACATAACAGTGGCGTTTACGCATGAACACAAGAACAATACTGACTGAGGAAGGAACCCAAGGGATTGACAGATATAGGGGAGGTAATCAGGAAGGTAATGGAGTCCAGGTGAGTATCATAATGATCTGCAGGTGTGCGTAATGATGGATGCCAGGTGTGCGTAATGATGGAACCCAGAACCAGTGTTTAGTATACCGGCAACGTCAAAAAGCCAGATGGGAGGAGCGGGAGTAGACGTGACAGTACCCCCACTGACGCTTGGCTCCCGCCGCAGGATGACTCCAACCAGACGGACAACCCCGAGGACGAGGGCGGCGAATGTCCTCCACCGGAACCCAACACCGCTCCTCCGGGCCATACCCATCCCAGTCCACCAGGTACTGGAGACGACCCCCACGACACCGGGAGTCCAGTAGGGATCTGACGGCATATGCCAGACTCCCCTCAATATCCGGGGGGTGGGGGGCAACATCAGCTAGGGGACCAGAAACCACCGGCCTGAGAGTGGAGACATGAAAAGAAAATCTAATCAAATTATATTGGTCACATACATGGTTAGCAGATGTTAATACAATTGTAGCGAAATGCTTGTGCTTCTAGTTCGAACAATGCAGTAATATCTAACAATTCCCCAACGACTACCTAATACACTCAAATCTAAAGGAATGGAATAAGAATATCTACATATAAATAAGGTGAGATACGGTAGTCACTTGGAAGCTGTAACCTATACGTCACCTCATTGACCCTCTGGAGGACCTTGAACGGCCCCACAAACCGGGGGCTCAGTTTCTTGCAGGGCAGGCAGAGTGGGAGGTTCCTGGTGGGGATCCAGATGCGATCACCAGGATGGTGACGGACGGCACGCTAGAGCCTCACATGAGCATTACATCAAACCTCCTCTGCATGCCGGAACTATTCGTCCTCTGCAGGGGCCTCGGTCTGGTTTGGAGTCCATGGAGCCAGGGCCGGTTGATAACCCAGGACACACTGGGAGTAAGCCCGGTGGAGGAGTGACGTAATGAATTCTGGGCGTATTCTGCCCAGGGAAGGAATTGGGCCCACTCCCCCTGCCGGTCCTGGCAGTGACTCAGGAACCTCCCCAGCTCCAGGTTCATCCTCTCCACCTGCCTGTTGGACTGAGGCCGGTACCCTGAAGTGAGGCTGACCGTGATGCCTGGTTTCTCCTTGAAAGCCCTCCATACCCGTCCTCTGGAAGGCCATAGTGCCGGAAGACATGCCGGAACAGTGTCTCAGCGACCTGGAGAGAGGTAGGGAGACCAGAGAAGAATAAACCGACATGATTTAGAAAATCTGTCCACAATGGACAGATGAAACCAGGGACGCTGATGCACGGGAAGGAGTTTCCCTGCCGGAGCATGCCGGGGAGACTTAGACTTAGTTTGGGCACACACAGAACAGGAGTTGAAGTAGCGATTTACGTCCTGCACAAAGGTGGGCCACCAATACTTTTCGGAGAGTGATTGTATAGTATGGGTGATCCAAGGATTTCCAGCGATGACAGCTGTGCGTGCCCAGGTCAACAGTCGCGCCCTTATTCCTGTGGAAATGTAGATGCGCTCAGGGGCCAGGTAGTGGAAGCGGGTTCCCGCTTCAGAGCCTTTGCATATGTCCAAATCTACGTCCCAGACCACAGGGGCTACGACACGAGAGGGAACAGGAAAACAGGTCCTCCGGCACTTGGGTGACCAGTCTGTGATTCTCATCCTCAACCATGAGATGGTAAGGTTATGGCGTTGGAGCCATGGGAGCCCAAGGATGATCTTGTGAGCTGGTGCACTAGTGATGTAGGGGATGTTTTCCTGATGAATGGACTCCATGGTGAGGGTGAGTGATGTGGTGATGTGTGTGATGGTTCTGGATCCTAGTGGCCGATTATCAAGGGCTTGAACCAGAAAGGAGAGCGGGTATGAGGGGGATGTTCAGAGAGGAGGCAAGGGCAATAAAGCACCGGAATACACTAGCGCTTTAGAAACAGTAGATGAGGGACAGCTAGTGGGATCGACACTAAAAAGGGTTTCGCCATTGCGATGAGTGCGTCCAAGAAGAGGTTGTCGTCATGACATGCCAGTTCCGTTTGGACCTCCTCGCGCAGTCCTCTTCGGAATAACGTACGGAGCACTGGCTCATTCCATCTGCTGGATGCTGCTACTGTCCGGAAGGTGAACATGTACTCTGCAGCGGTCTGGTCATCCTGCCGTAGTTGTAATAGGCACTCACCCCCCTCTCTGCCCTTTGGTGGATGATCAACAATAGAGCCCCTCAAACGAAGCCAGCTCCTCCTCTCCTCTCTCCCAGATGGCAGTAGCCCACTCCTACACCCGCCCAGTCAGCAGAGAAATAACCGTGGCAAACTTGGACCTCTCGGTGGTGGGGGCTCCTATTTGTTGCGCAAAATAGAGGGAGCACTGGAGTAGGAAGCCATGGTATTTAGATGGGGTTCCGTCATATTTATCCGGGAGGGACAAACGAGCATCGCTGACCTGGGCGGACTGCTGAATGGACTGATGTGCTGGCTCGACTGGTGGCAGAGTATCCTTCGTTAGCGGAAGACAACGCCTCTCGGGCATGTTCGAGACATTGAAGACTGCAAAGAACCTCTTCCATAGCCGTCCCCAGTTGCGCCAGCTGGTCGTGGTGCTTATGAAGTAGGAATCCCTGTTCGTCGACCGTCTGGGAGATTTTCTGATTTCCTGCTGCTTCCATTTGTTGAGGCAGTATTCTGTAATGTGGACGCTGGGAGTTGGGAAGCAAGAGCAGGTGGTGAGTTAAATCATAAACGGCACATGGACTAAAACAAGAAACACAAGAAGCTACAAGTCACATACCCTGGACACCATATGTGAATTGATTGCCCCCCATCTATCGTCAGAGTTTGTAATGTTAGGTGACCTAAACTGGGATATGCTTAACACCCCGGCCGTCCTACAATCTCAGCGATCACTGCCTCATTGTCTGCTTGCGTAATGGGTCCGCGGTCAAACGACCACCCATCATCACTGTCAAACGCTCCCTAAAACACTGCTGAGGGCAGGCCTTTCTAATCGACCTGGCCCGGGTATCCTGGAAGGATATTAACATTATCCCATCAGTAGAGGATGTCTGGTTGTTCTATAAAAGTGCTTTCCTCACCATCTTAAATAAGCATGCCCCTTAAAAAAAAGTAGAACTAAGAACAGATATAGCTCTTGGTTCACTCCAGACTTGACTGCCCTTGACCAGCAGAAAAACATCCTGTGGCGTACTGCACTAGCATCGAATAGTCCCCGCGACATGCAATTTTTCAGGGAAGTCAGGAACCAATATACACAGTCAGTTAGGAAAGCAAAGCCTAGCTTTTTCAAAGAGAAATTTGCATCCTGCAGCACTAATTCCAAAATGTTTTGGGACACTGTAAAGTCCATGGAGAACAAGAGCACCTCCTCCTAGCTGCCCACTGCACTAAGGCTAGGAAACACTGTCACCACCGATAAATCCACGATATTCAAGAATTTCAATCAGCATTTCTCTATGGCTGGCCATGCTTTCCACCTGGCTACCCGAACCCTGGCCAACAGCTATGCACCCCCTGCAACATCTGGCCCAGCCCCCCCGCTTCTCCTTCACCCAAATCCAGACAGCCGATGTTCTGATAGAGCTGCAAAATCTGGATCCCTACCAATCAGCTGGGCTAGACAATCTGGATCATCTCTTCCTAAAATTATTCGCTGGCATTGTTGCAACCCCTATTACTATTCTGTTCAACCTCTCTTTAGTATCGTCTGAGATTCCTAAAATTGGAAAGCGGCCGCGGTCATCCCCCTCTTCAAAGGGGGAGACACTCTAGCCCCAAACTGTTACAGACCTATATCCATCCTGCCCTGCCTTTCTAAAGTCTTCGAAAGCCAAGTGAACAAACAGATCAACGGCCATTTCGAATCCCACCGTACCTTCTCCGCTGTGCAATCCGGTTTCCGAGCTGGTCACGGGTGCACCTGAAGGTCCTAAACGATATCATATCCGCCATCGATAAAAGACAGTACTGTGCAGCCGTCTTCATCGACCTGGCCAAGGCTTTCGACTCTGTCAATCACCGTATTCTTATCAGCAGACTCAACAGCCTTGGTTTCTCTAATGACTGCCTCTCCTGGTTCACTAACTACTTCTCAGATAGAGTTCAGTGTGTCAAATCGGAGGGCCTGTTGTCCGGAACTCTGGCAGTCTCTATGGGGATGCCACATGGTTCAATTCTCAGGCCGACTCTTTTCTGTGTATATATAAATTATGTTGCTCTTGGACAATCAGAGCCTTACAAGCGTGCCGCCAGAAATGCCCAAACCACTTTCCAAGGCAGCCCGGTTCTAAGAGATACAACCTTTCACGTCCATACATTGATGACTTCTTACTCCATGCAAGCGGCGGTTTGTGTGCAAAGTATAAGTGAGTAGTTTCTAAATGTACCATTGTTAAGTGTGTCTATCCCTCTCTCTGTCCCTCTCTCCATGTATTTTGTAACACGCATATATATTGTTGTCAGTCCGCTAGGGACCTGTTTTTAATGTATTAAGTGTGTATGTTTATCCTGTGTTACCACTTAGTTAGCTAGTAAATAAAAAATGTAACCAATTTGTGTAGTACTGAATCATAAGTACGGCTCAGGTTTTTGCAGATGCAAGGAGGTTATGACTGTTCAGAAGGATGATATGGTATAAGGTTATGATTAATAAGTTGACTGTTTTTAGATGTAATAGGTAAAGTTGAATTCGGGAGATGGTAACTCTTTAAAGAACCGCTCTCATGGTGCCCCAAATCCTAATAAGTTAATTGTTGCATGATTAATTGAATTGGGTAACAATTAAACATAGTTAGTTGATTAGATAAATAACAGTCTTCAAATTAATGTTCAAAGTCAAATCACGACATATGACATCAAAAAGTTGAAAATCAGATTTCCCTCTAGGTGATCATTGGCAGCAACCGACTCTGATCATGAAACAAGCATGGAGAGTGAGCTCCTCCTCTGGTGGTCAGAACCCTCAAGCTTCTGGCTAGTAGCCCTGTGTGGCATTGACTGTGTCACAAAAGTGAAGTAGATATCCATGTTTATAAACACCTTGAGTTGGACCACCATTTACATAATACACCCAAGAGAATGCATGTCTTAATGTGTTGCAGTTGTGCGTCCTGATGTACTAGGCTGACTCCTCCCATATGTATTATTTTGTAAATATACAGTGTCTTGAGGAAGTATTCAGACCCCTTGACTTTTTCCATGTTATGTTCGCCTTATTCTAAAAAGGATTAAAAATAAATAACAAATCTGCAATATACACATAATACACCATAATGACAAAAACTGTTTTTTAGAAATGTTTGCAAGTGTATTAAAAATAAGAAACAGAACTACCTTATTTACATAAGTATTCAGACCCTTTGCTATGAGACTCGAAATTGAGCTCATGTACATTCTGTTTCCATTGATCATCCTTGAGATGTTTCTACAACTTGATTGGAGTCCACCTGTGGTAAATTCAATTGATTGGACATTATTTGGAAAGGCACACACCTGTCTATATAAGGTCCCTCAGTTGACAGTGCATGTCAGAGCAAAAATGAAGCCATGAGGTCGAAGGAATTGTCTGTAGAGCTCTGAGACAGGATTGTGTTGAGTCACAGATCTGGGGAAGGGTACCAAAACATTTCTGCAGCATTGACGGTCCCCAAGAACACAGTGGCCTCCATCATTCATAAATGGAAGAAATTTGGAATCACCAAGACTCTTCCTAGAGCTGTCCGCCTGGCAAAACTGAGCAATCGGGGGAGAAGGGCCTTGGTCAGGGTGGCGACCAAGGCTCCAGATTTCCTCTTATAAGGGCGCAAGGCGAGACCCAGATGCAGACACAGGAGGCAGATGGTTAGAGTCCAAGATGTGTATTAACAATCCAAAAGGGGTAGGCAAGAGAATGGTCGTGGACAGGCAAAAGGTCAAAACCAGTTCAGAGTTCCAGAGGTATAGAATGACAGGTAGGCTCGAGGTCAGGGCAGGCAGAATGGTCAGGCAGGCGGGAATGGAGTCCAGAAAAACAGGCAATGGTCAAAACCGGGAGAACTAGTAAAAGGGAAAAGAAAAGCAGGAGCACGGGAAAACAGGCTGGTTGACTTGAAACACACAAGACGAACTGGCACAGGAAACACAGGGATAAATACACCAGGGAGAATAAGCAACACCTGGAGGGGGTGGAGACAATCACAAGGACAGGTGAAACAGATCAGGACGTGACACCTTTGTGGAGATGGTTGTCCTTCTGGAAGGTTCTCCCATCTCTGCAGCGCTCCACTAATCGGGCCTTTATGGTAGAGTGGCCAGACGGAAGCCACTCCTCATGTTAAGGATCAGGCGAACTGGGAGAGAAGTGAGTGATCCTAATTATACACAATTTTAACATCAATCTTTTGTCACACCCCATCGTCATCTCATCACCTGGTCGTCTGGGGTCAACAGGGATGAAAAGTGAGTTTTCCATTGCAGACGCAACCACTTCATCCTCTTGTCTGGTGTCGCTCTTAAGCTGGTCCACATACGTGATATCTGGCCTGCCCCTTCCACAGGTGCCGCGCTATGGTGTCCAATGGATCCGTTCACCAGCATAGATGTCCTGTCTGTACACCCCAAATAGTCAAAAATGAAATTCAAAACATGTCTAATTTCACTTCAAACTAACGTATCCTGCTATTGTAGTAAAGCACACAGGGTTGAAATCAGTTGAAATTAAAGAAAGTCGATCTTTACCGCCTCGCAAGAGAGTTCTAATACATGCACTTGTTCACTGTTACCCATCACTGACTCATATTATTTCTCTAAAGTTGTACTGCCTCAAATCTCTGACACAGCCTCTCGTAGTGCAGCTAATTGCAGGGGAAGTCTGTGGAAGGTCAGGGTTGTGTTGGGAGGCTCTCTTAATTAATACCAGTGGGCCAAAGGCCTCTGAGTGAAAAGTCATGAAAGACGAATGCTCAGTCAACTATTTTGTTCCGACAGGGAGGAATCCACAAGCATCAGCCAATTGTTTGTGTTTATCTTTTTGTGCAACGCCCATATACAATATATTACTGCAACTCATTGGACAGTTTATATTGAGATTGTCAGGAATGCGTTAGCAGTTGTGTAAACATTTATGAAGTGTTGAAAGGTGTTCAAAAGTAACTCTGCTTTGGAACTTTAGGAGTTCTTTAGTATTAATCAGTCAAAACAGTTACCCACATGTACTGTACAGTATACAGTGCATTCGGAAGGTATTCAGATCCCTTGACTTTTTCAACATTGTTACGTTACAGCCTTATTCTAAAATGGATTCAACTGTATTCAGACCCTTTACTCAGTACTTTGTTGAACACCTTTGGCAGCGATTACAGCCTCGAATCTGATGGAGTATGACGCTACAAGCTTGGCACACCTGTATTTGGGGAGATTCTCCCATTTTTCTCTGCAGATCCACTCAAGCTCTGTCAGGTTGGATGGGGAGTGTCGCTGAACAGCTATTTTCAAGTCTCTCCAGAGATGTTCGAACAGGTTCAAGTCCGTGCTTTGGCTGAGCCACTCAAGGACATTCAGAGACTTGTCCCGAAAGCCACTCCTGCCTTGTCTTAGCTGTGTGCTTAGGGTCGTTGTCCTGTTGGAAGGTGAACCTTCACCCCAGTCTGAGGTCCTGAGAGCTCCGGAGCAGGTTTTCATCAAGGATCACTGTACGTTACTCCGTTCATCTTTCACTCGATCCTGACTAGTCTCCCAGTCCCTGCCTCTGAAAAACATCCCCACAGCATGATGCTGCCACCACCATGCTTCACTGTAGGGATGGTGCCAGGTTTCCTCCAGACTTAACGATCGGCATTCAGGCCAAAGAATTCAATCTTGTTTTCATTAGACCAACGAATCTTGTTTCTCTTGGTCTGAGAGTCTTTAGGTGGCTTTTGGCAAACTCCAAGTGGACTGTCATGTGCCTTTTACTGAATATTACAGACAAAGGCTATGAAAACATAAACAATTGTGGCAGCGACTGTGCAGCTCTGTGAGGACTTCATGGCTTTTACAGTTGAAGTCGGAAGTTTACATACACTTAGGTTGGAGTCATTAAAACTCGTTTTTCAACCACTCTACAAACTTCTTGTTAACAAACTATAGTTTTGGCAAGTCGGTTAGGACATCTACTTTGTGCACACAAGACATTTTTCCATAAATTGTCTACAATCAGATTATTTCACTTATAGTTCACTGTATCACAATTCTAGTGGGTCAGAAGTTTACATAAACTAAGTTGACTGTGCCTTTAAACAGCTTGGAAAATTCCAGAAAATGATGTCATGGCTTTAGAAGCTTCTGATAGGCTAATTGACATCATTTGAGTCAATTGGAGGTGTACTTGTGTATGCATTTCAAGGCCTACCTTCAAACTCAGTGCCTCTTTGTTTGACATTATGGGAAAATCAAAAGAAATCAGCCAAGACCTCAGAAAAATAATTGTAGACCTCCACAAGTCTGGTTCATCCTTGGGAGCAATTTCCAAATGCCTGAAAGTACCACGTTCATCTGTACAAACAATAGTACGCAAGTATTAACACAATGGGACCATGCAGCCGTCATGCCTCTCAGGAAGGAGACGCATTTTGTCTCCTAGAGATGAACGTACTTTAGTGCGAAACGTGCAAATCAATCCCAGAACAACAGCAAAAGATGAAGATGCTAGAGGAAGCGGGTACAAAAGTATCTATATCCACAGTTAAACGAGTCCTATATCGACATAACCTGAAAGGCCACTCAGCAAGGAAGAAGCCACTGCTCCAAAACCGCCATAAAAAAGCCAGACTACGGTTTGCAACTGCACATGGAGACAAAGATCGTACTTTTTGGAGAAATGTCCTCTGGTCTGATGAAACAAAATAGAACTGTTTGGCCATAATGACCATCGTTATGTTTGGTGGAAAAAGGGGGAGGCTTGCAAGCCGAAGAACACCATCCCAACCATGAAGCACGGGGATGGCAGCATCAATCAATCAATCAATTTTATTTTATATAGCCCTTCGTACATCAGCTAATATCTCGAAGTGCTGTACAGACACCCAGCCTAAAACCCCAAACAGCTAGTAATGCAGGTGTAGAAGCAGCATCATGTTGTGGGGGTGCTTGCTGCAGGAGGGACTGGTGCACTTCACAAAATAGATGGCTTAATGAGGAAGCAAAAATATGTGGATATATTGAAGCAACATCTCAAGACATCAGTCAGGAAGTTAAAGCTTGGTTGAAAATGAGTCTTCCAAATGGACAATGACCCCAAACATACTTCCAAAGTTGTGGCAAAATGGCTTAAGGACATCAAAGTCAAGGTATTTGGAGTGTCCATCACAAAGCACTGACCTCAATCCCATAGAAAATGTGTGGACAGAACTGAAAAAGCGTGTGCGATCAAGGAGGCCTACAAACCTGACTCAGTTACACCAGCTCTGTCAGGAAGAATGGGCCAAAATTCACCCAACTTATTGTGGGAAGCTTGTGGAAGGCTACCCGAAACGTTTGACCCAAGTTTAAAGGCAATTTAAAGGCAATGCTACCAAATACTAATTGAGTGTATGTAAACTTCTGACCCACTGGGAATGTGATGAAAGAAATAAAAGCTGAAATAAATCATTTTCTCTACTGTTATTCTGACATTTCATATCCTTAAAATAATGTGGTGATCCTAACTGACCTAAGACAGGGAATTTTTACTGGGATAAAATGTCAGGAATTGTGAAACTGAGTTTAAATGTATTTGGCTAAGGTGTATGTAAACTTCCAACTTCAACTGTATGTCTTTACAAAGTGTTTTGTTTTTCCCAGGCGTCTTAAAACCTGCATTTCTTTTGCTATTTTTTTCAGAGCCTGTCAGTCAGCCATAACATGCTACCATTTATACCTCCTATTCCGTACATGAAAAAATACTAGTTACCTTGTAGTATACTCCACACTGTACTATCTCTTGATCATGTGTAGTACTTACTATAGAATGTTGTAGGAGATCATAGAATAGAATGGTATGGCAACTGCTCGGCATCCGACCATAAGGGGCCAAGCTTCCTGGGGCCAAGCTTCCTGCCACCCAGGCCCAAAAATTGTCAGACTCCAGTCACCCAAGTCATAGACTGTTCTCTCTGCTACTGCACTGCAAGCGGTACCGGAGCGCCAAGTCTAAGTCCAAAAGGATCCTTAACAGCTTCTACCCCCAAGCTATAAGACTGCTGAACAATTACTCAAACGCCCACCCGGACTATTTACATTGACCCCCATTTTTACAATGCTGCTACTCTCTGTATATTCACTTCACCCCTACCTACATGTACAAATTACCTCGACTAACCTATACCCCCCGCACAGTGACTCGGTACCCGTACCCCCTGTATATAGACTCGTTATTGTTATGTATTTTATTGTGTTACTTTTTATTTTGTTTATTTAGTAAATATTTTTTGAACTCTATTTCTTGAACTGCATTGGTGGTTAAGGGCTTGTAAGTAAGCATTTCATGGTAAGGACTACACCTGTTGTAAAATTGGATTTGTGTTACATACATGTTATACAAAAGAGCAGAAGCTCTACCTACCTACCTACAGGTTATGGAAAATGTGCCCTTTAATTTTTTTGCCTCCACTTGTATGTCAGATATAATGAAACAAAAACAGTATAGTAATGTCCGCAAAACAGTACAGTATACTACAGTCCACAAAAACACTACAGTAAATACTACTGTGCTAAATACTACAAGCTGCAAAAACACTACATGAATTACTATAGTGTATATACTACAGTTATTTTACTACAGTATTTATACTATAGTAAACTGTAAAGTCTGCATAAACACTACAGTGAATTCTATAGTATTTATACCATATTATACAATAATATTTTTTCATTTTGGTGCTTACAGAAGCATTGAGAGTCTGGAAAGTAATGCATCTGGGTGTGTAAGATATACCTTCTCACCATCAGGAAGTCCATATCAAGTATAACGAGGGGAGAGTGAAGTTATGTTGTTGTAAATGTTCTTTATAGGTCCATTTAAATGGGCCCTTTCCAAAGGAAAATTAGATGCCCATGAAAGCAACAGATCTGATCCCTCCTCTGACCCCTGTGACCTATGCTTGTATGCGTTGAATCTAGGCTACAGGACATTTTACCCATGCATCTTTTTGTATGGATTGAAACATGCCACATTTGACACCATGGCACCATATTATCTAGAAACATACTTACATAAGCCCGATTCAAACACAACAGCTGACATAAGGAGAAACATTTGGTGTTGTAGAACAACTGCAGATGGGGCATTTAGATCAAAAAGTTTCCATGGTAACGGTGCCTCTTTAAAATGAAGTGGTGAAACTTTGAAACAAAGTTGCCACTTATTGAAGCAAGGTGTTTTAGCAAATTAGTATCATGAAATACATGCACCAAAAACAGAGCACACTTTGACTTGTCAGATAAATATCAGCAAGCTAGACTAGATAACTGCGGCAAAATAGCTAGCTAGCTGTCTGCTTGGTTAACTAGCTAGGTGCCTGGCTAAACACACAACTTCAGTGCACTGTTCTCTGTCTAAACGGACCCGCCTCATCTCAAGTCTTTTGCTAAGATTTAACACGTTGAATCTTCAACTCCAGCAGCTAACATGAGACGTTCTAAAACAAGACTGTTGAGATCACTTCGTTTTAAAACTGCATAAAACCGTCTCGTCTTGGCTGTTCTATCTGAACTGGGCTATGGATGTTTCAAATCATATTTTGACACGTGTTCTTTGAAATACTCTGAACTGTCAAACTGAGTGTGTCCTACCTCAGTGGATAGATCTCAGTTATGCGGGGTGCAAGCCGAGATCTTCTAATCAATAGTCATTCTGACACATACTCGCTATTTCGTGGATGGAGAGTTATCTTCCCTCACGTAAAACACTCCCACATACTGACAATTATAATTGCTGATTATGTTTGGCTCATTTTAGATGTCCTCCGCTCAGCAGGTTGGCCCTTTTCAAAGTATCACTTCATCGTCTCAGCAGAACAAAGCTTTTTCAGGCTGTTGGTTTCATACACAGGCTCATAGCAAGGGCTTCATAAAAAGGGCTGGTTCACGTAGGCCTACAGTACAAATCCTTCCCTTCACAAGCTTTATAAATGGAAAACAATGGTTTCGCTGTTTTACATTTGTAAATGTTCATGCACAATTTGACAGACTTAAATTAGTTGGTGGATTAATAGAGTTTGGTTGGCGATAAGTGAACATGGTCTTCCTGCATGGCAAGGGAAAATGATATCACCAGCCATTCTGACATGGCCTGTGGGAAGTTCTTTGCAGATTTGATGTTCACAAACTCTTCAGAAGAAATTAAGGGAATACGATGTTGACTTTCAACCTGGAAGTGGTAGACCAAACCACACAAATCGACTTCCCTTTCCAGTTTTAAGTAAAGTTAGGGAGAAATTGACTAAACGTGGCAGATGATTTTCATCCTTGAGGCTGTCAATGCAACTTTGTTCCACCCATGACAGTCACTTACTTTGGCTTTTTGCGGCTAAATCAAAATTCAACACAGAACTAGGAATGACCTTTGACCCAAATGTGTGTTGCCATTTGCAGAGGTCACAGGCCCTCAGGGGCTGGTTATTTGGTTAATATGTTTGTGAAATATTAATGTAGTGGAAAATCTATATTCTCACATAGGCCTATATCTCTGCTGTGTGGCATATTCTCCCCGCTGTAGTTTTTCAGCTACAGAGAGAGATGTGATGACACGTCTCTGTGTACCTCTCCAGCTCTCTGAAGCTACAATGTGCTGTTTACACTGAGGCTGATTCCACTCTGTGAGAATGAGGAATATACTGTGGTTAGACTCATATCTACACATTGACAGGTTCAACACACCCACTCCTCCTGGGACACCAATCATCCCTGATAGCACACCACTCGCTGCTCTCCTTTTTCACCCAGGCATCCCCCCTCTCACCAGGGCCTGCCACTCGCCTATTTATTTAAATGCGATAAATATTTAATTTGTGAACGTGTTGCGGAAGATCACACAGGCACTCACAAAGGACCCTCAGCTGAATATGCAACGCTCAGATAAATATTTCAGCATTCCATTTCCCCAGCCCCCTGTTGACTCGCCATGCGCCTCTAGCTGATCCTTGCAAGAATTAAACATGTTTTGCTTGCAATATTTATTCTTAAACAGTAAATGCCTTGCAGAATTGTTGGTTGCAAGAGGTGGCTGTGACTGGCTTGATCTGTGTGCATTTGCAGTTAAGAGCGTTGGGCCAGTAAGCGAAAGGCCGCTGGTTGGAATCCCCGAGCCAAACAGGCAAAGCATCTGTCGATGTGCCCTTGAGCAAGGCACTGAAGCCTAATTGCTCCTCTAAGTCAGAATGACCAGCTGCCGCTATGGATGCAATGACACAGGGTATCTCCACACACACCTCAGTGTAACTATATGCATGTCACAGTCTCTTAAGCAGCCTAATCCTCTTTCTGTAACGTAATCTTTTTATTACCGCTTGTTAAAACCTCACCAGGAACTCTCACAAACATTTTTTTTTATAAATCCAACAATAATATACACTCTTAGAAAAAAAGGGTTCCAAAATGATTCTTCGGCTGTCTCCATAGGAGAACACTTTTTGTTTATTGTTCTACAATAAACACTCAATGTGAATGATCAACAAAAGGTAGGCAGAGTGTGATCTGAACAATTTCATTGAGGGTGTATGCTAATCCCTAATAAACACTGCAACTTAGTTTCTCTAAAAGACAGTGCTTTCAGAATAAGAGCTTTGCATACATTTTCAGGTAGCGGTGAGGTAAAAACACATTTAACACTAAATGTGCAGAAAATAGTTATTCAGTGGCAGGTTGAAAATAGGATGAGCATTCCACGCCTCTCCATTATAGCAATAATTATAGGGAGAATGAAGCCTACTTTCCCACTAGCTGTGTGGCTCTGTCTATTATGAGTTTTAATTGACTTCACTGGCTAATGAAGCAGTCATTTCCTATCTGTAAACCAATCATGTGCAACAGGCTCTCATATTAAATATGAGCTATAGTATCAGAAATGTGATAGATATTGTTTGAACATGTACAACCTCTGATATCTAGCCTAGCAGTCTATCTGAACTCTACTTCATATGTATATTTCAGTGTACAGTGCCTTCAGATAGCACTCATACCCCTTGACTTATTCCACATTGACGTGTCACAGCCTGAATTCAGTGCCTTCAGATAGCACTCATACCCCTTGATTTATTCCACATTGACGTGTCACAGCCTGAATGCAGTGCCTTCAGATACCACTCATACCCCTTGATTTATTCCACATTGATGTGTCACAGTCTGAATTCAAATTGGATTAAATAAAATAAAAAATCTCACACTACCCCATAATGACAGTGAAAACATGTTTTTAGACATTTTAGCAAATTTATTGAAAATGAAATACAGAAGTATCTCATTTACATAAGTATTCACACCCCTGAGTCAGTACATGATAGAATCATCTTTGGCAGTGATTACAGCTGTGAGTCCCTGAGAGCTTTGCACACCTGGATTGTACAATATTTCTTCAAGCTCTGTCAAGTTGGTTGTTGATCATTGCTAGACTGCCATTTTCAAGTCTTGCCAGATTTTCAAATAGATTTATATTTAAGTCAAAACTGCAACTCCGCCACTCAGGAACATTCACTGTCTTCTTGGAAAGTAACTCACAATTACAAGGATACCCATAACATGATGCAGCTACCACTATGCTTGAAAATATGGAGAGTGGTACTCAGTAATGTTTTGTATTCGATATGCCCCAAACATAACACTTTCTTTTAGGACAAAAAGTGAATTGCTTTGCCACATATTTTTGAAGTATTACTTTAGTGCTTTTGTTGCAGATGCGTGTTTTGGAATATTTTTTATTCTGTACAGGCTTCCTTCTTTTCACTCTGTCAATTACGTTAGTATTGTTGAGTAACTACAATGTTGTTCATCCATCCTCAGTTTTCACCTATCAAAGCCATTAAACTATGTAACTGTTTTAATGTTACCATTAGCCTCATGGTGAAATTCCTGAGCAGTTTCTTTCCTCTCTGAAAACTGAGTTAGGAAAGACCTGTATCTTTTTAGTGACTGGGCTTATTGATACACCATCCAAAGTGTAATTAATAACTTCAGCATGCTCAAAGGGATTTTCAATGTCTGCTTTTTTTATTTAAACCCGTCTACCAATAGGTGCCCTTCTTTGCAAGGCATTGGAAAACATCCCTGGACTTAGTGGTTGAATCTGTGTTTAAAATCCGCTGCTCAACTGAGGGACCTTACAGATAATTGTATGTGTTGGGTACAGAGATGAGTTAGTCGTTCAAAAATCATGTTAAACACAATTATTTCAAACAAAGTGAGTCCAGACAATTTATTGTGATTTGTTAAGCACATTTTTAATCCTGATTTTATTTAGGCTTGCCATAACGAAGGGGTCGAAGGAACACTTATTGACTCCAGACATTTCAGCTTTTCATTTAGAATTAATTTGTAAATATTTGAACAACATAATTCCACTTTGACATTATGGAGTATTGTGTGTAGGCCAGTGACAAAAAAATGCTTTAAATTCTAAATTTTAAATTCAGGCTGTAACACACCAAAATGTGGAAAAGTCAAGGGGTGGGAAGACGTTCTGAAGGCTCCGTATCTGCTATTACAGACTGTGACTCCTATCCCGTCACTAAGCAAGGACAGCACAATACCTGATGTAGCACATACAGTTCATAACTGCTATTCTTAACTTTAAAGGACAATGCTCAGAACCAAATAAATGCAAACATTTACTTCTGCTCAAACAATGACAGTTAAAAAATAGATGCTTGTGGCGTCAAGTATCATTCTGCGCTGTGGTGCTCTTCCTTGTATGAGGGAATTCATCAATAAAGCAATTGTTTAAGCTCCCAGCAGGTCCCAGTGCAGCTGTAAAATTTATGAGCAGCAGTACAAACAGACAGTGGATGGATCGAAAAGGGTCCCGGAGGCCGCCGGAAGAGAGTCCTTAGCAATAACAACACAATCAATCACATCTCACACACGTCACACACAACCCTAAGTTCCCTAGCAATGCATTCCAAATGCATTCTCACATTCACATGTTCTCTGCTCCATCATCGTATCTCATCAAAGGAGGCTGGAGAGAGGTGGACGGCTCATAATAATGGATGGAATTGAGTCAATGGAATGGTATCAAACACATGGAAACCAAGTGTTTGATGTGTTTGAGACCATTCCATTCATTCCCTTCCAGCTACTACTATGAGCCCGTCCTCCCCATTTGAAGTGCCACCAGCCACCACTGTATATCACAGTGTTAGTAGGTTGTTCCAACATGGGGGGGTGGATGGTATACTGCCGGCTCAATCTCAGAGCCTCTCTGTGTAAAATCCTGTTCTGTTAAGACTGCAATACACTTCAGGCTTTTTAGAAATCCTATGACCACACTACTTTTCACATAACAAGCCTTGGAGTGAGATCTGAGAATGGAGTCGTATGATGCTGGCTTTCCGCTAACAATAATGACATCACAGCAGAATGGTGGATGTTCTTTGGAGTGTGCAGCAACGAGGGCAATTAAGATACCAAATATGTTGACATTTTGTTTGGGAGTTTGCTGACAGTACCCTTTCATGTCTTGTTCCTTTAATTCCACTATGATGTCCCCAACTTCTATGAAAGCCTTGGATATATTTGGAATGCCTGGCAGATATCAATCGTGTTATCTGTTAAAGGCTTTAGAAATGGCAATCGTGAAAGAATCTGTAGTGTTGAAAAACAACATTCTTTAAAAAAAATTTTTTACATTGCACTACTTTTAGTTACTAGCTGAGATTTGAAGTGCAAAATATATGTCTGCCTATTGGAATACAATTTCTTTCCCCTGTTAATTTGTCCGTCTAAGCTCTGAATGATTGTGACAGAGGACTGTCATCAGGCTCTAAATCATGGGGAAGTACTGTTCTTCCTCCAAACAAAACCAGAGGATGTCAGTCTGTGTTCCATCAAGTTTGCTTACTCACATAGCCCCTCCGAACAAGTGTGGAGGTTTTTTGGGGCCTACCCGTCCACAGTTTTTATGCTTGGAGAACCACATGGATAGCAGATTTGGCATTGGCATGCTCACAGCACCAGCAAGTCTGCCCATTATTCTCCACACATTGCAAACGCTATGGCTGGAGTGGGGTCGGGCTGCATCCTCAGGGCCGGAAACAGCAATCTCAGCCTGCAGAGCTGGGGACAAATAGGCCGCTGATCTATGCACATTCATTTGTGGAATGAATGTGGAAGTGGAAGTGGAAGTGGAAATAGAGACAGCCTTGCCATGCTAAAGGGATTGCAGCAAAGGCTAAGTGTATACAAGGGTACATCCTTGCTATTCTCTGGAGAAGTGCAGGGTGAAATGTACAAGTGCAGAAGTTGTATGAAACCTGACTGGGAAGCAGGGCAGAGTCTGGCAGTGTTAATCAGGCTTTCTGGTTCATCTGTAAGAAGAAACTTTAGCCATAACTGAAGCCATGCAGAAGTGCAGAGATGGTAGTCTTAGGGGTGCATTTGTGGTTGCACTTTACTTGAACCGTCCATCACAAAGGTGCTTTGTATAGAGATAGCATTTTTAAGAGCAGAAGATTGCATCCCACCTCTAACAGGGAAAATAAATAGGATATACGTATGTGTGCAAGTACAAAAGGAGTAATTTGTTGAGATTTGATAATACTCTCAGCAGGGTTTACTTTTAATCATCATTTATGTAATCTGCTTGTATATGCTCCTGGGTAAACACAATATCTGAACAATTAAACACCTGTGATCCCTCTTCCTAGAGGCACATCTTCGTTATTGACAGTGAACATGACACCTTAACACCACATCATGTTATCATGGAAGCTGAATTGTTATGTTCAAAAACGGGACTTTGAGAGTGCCTAGTGGTATAGTTTAATAGCATGTTTCACACTCATCTTAACCAAACATTTCCCACCCACACAATATTCAAGTGATTCCCCCCCCCCCCCCCCCCAGAGCTGACTCCCTAAAGGTTGCTTGTTGGTAAAAGCTTTCAGGAGAAGTAACCTGAAACATGTTGTGGGTACCTGCGTTATTGCTTATACTGTACCATGATTATGCAGTAAGCCTTCAGGGACCAGGACAGTGCCCACTGTCTAATATAATTATGAATTCACTCGATGATGCTCACCAAGGTGCCTTCGGGAATAACTATGGTGGAACACAGATCACATATTTCAATAACTTCAGATAAGCTAGCAAGTAAACAGAAAACAACTTTTCTGTTTGGAATGTTTCTTGGCAATGGCTTGCACTACACCCCATTGTCTTACGTCAGATTGCTCCAATGCTGTCACTGTCTTATCTGATATAAGGCAATGACAACACCCCTGAGTTAGAGCTGCTACTGGAAAGATCATTTCTCCACATGCCAAATAATCATGTTGCTTTTGATATTGAAATTCAAACCCCTTGATTGGTTTCTATGGCAACTGGTTTGACTACTGTAAAAGCCTTACTCCAGTTTCTGAAGTGCAGTTGGAGATCTCTAGCCCTAGAAGGAAACTTCATAGACAGACTGTCACCCCTAAATTGTACCATCGTAATAGCCCCATCTCCACACCAGAGTTGTGCTTAGTTTTATGATTCTATGGGCAGCTCCTTTCAGATCCTGACTCAACGTACTCTGGCTGTCACAATCACCCTGGGTAAAGGGCAGCCATGCACCAGACAATCAAAAACAAGGGAATAACCAGCTCACTTCATTATATCAATGGGGATGTGGTTTGTCACCACAACAGGCTCAGAAACATGCCGGGTTCTCGTCCAAGCATAGGTTAATATCCTTCATCGGATACACAAAGCTATTTTAAACAGCTGACCATCTTTCCACTTTGGTCTGTTGGTCTGCTCCCGCATAGCAAACTGTCAGGCTTTGGCCTTTCTTGTCATCACTGTGAACTGTGATTTCTGCCCAGTTCTGTAACGTGTACACTAAGAGTCGGGAAGCAAGTACAGGGGGAGCGGGAGTAGACGTGACAGTACCCCCTCTCTGATGCGCGGCTGCAGGACGGCAACCAGAGGGACGGTCCCGAGGACCAGGAGCGGGCCAGTCGCTTCCGCTGTGGTGCGGGAACCTGTAGAGCCGGCTGAGGCACGGGAGCCTGACGAGCCGGCTGAGGCATCCCCGGTTGTTTCGGCAGCAGCACTTGAAACCGACGTCAGCAGTAAAAAAATATATATATATCCCTGTTGCTTCCCTTTGGTGAGGCGTTATTCTGTAACGTGTATGCTAAGAATCGGGAAGCAAGTACAGGGAGTGAATTTAATAAATAACGGAACATAGACCAAAACAAGAAACACGAGTAGCGTACAGACATGAAACACAGAAACAGAGTCAATAACGCCTGAGGAAAGAACCAAAGGGAGTGACAGATATAGAGGTGGTAATCAGGAAGGTGAGGGAGTCCAGGTGAGTCTCATGAGGCGCAGGTGCGTGTAACGATGGTGGCAGGTCTGCGTAATAATGAATAAACTGCTGACGTCGAGCGCCGGAGAGGGGGAGCGGGTGTAAATGTGACAAGTTCGCCAGATAGTTAGGCTTAGGACACTCTCAAATCTTCAGATGGCGCATTCACAACAACAGACAATCCAGTGTCTTTTGCTGAGAGGAATGTGTGAGTTGAAGGTGCAAGAAAATAGTTAAGAGTCCTATGAGAGTCCTAAGTTACTATGTAGTAAGAAGTATTTGTTGAACTTAGATTTCCGTTCACCATTACCAATGTGTATTCTGCAAGTATTCAGCAAAACTCGCATCTAAATGAGAAAAACAAAGGCAATTTGCACTCAAACCTCTTTGTTCCTTTTAGATGGTTTAAAAGCATAGACTGGGACTGTAACCCAAAGCACTCATCAAAAATGGATAACCCATGGGAATCAACAGCACTTTAAACTGCGAAAAAAGCTGAAAAGCACATTTTCTGGATATTTATAAATGGACATACAATATATTAAATGAACAACAGAAAAAACATGAAACTAAATCTCAGTGCATACAAAGCCTCTACCTTAGTATGCCTTATTATACAATTTAAGACCGCTCCTATACTGTTCAGGGTGTGTTGGCAACTCCATCAACTCCATTTCATTTCATTAGAGGAAAACGTTGTAGAATTCACTCACTTCTATACCCAGGGCCACGCAGTCAACATAAATAATGAGAAATGGGAATTGAAGCCCTCTGTTGCAATTAGTCATTTCATTTCCAGATCGAATTTGGCTTATTTCAAATGGTGTATCTGGGATTCTCTAGACATGTCTCTAAAGGTCAAATCTGTTTCTCTCCCCTAACAATAATTTGGATTCTCTTTCAAAGGACACCCCCCCACAGAGATGTCTCCAAGGACAGCTATTTCTATCTGATATTCACATGATGAAGTAACGCCGCCATAAATGTCCATACTGCAGGGGTGTTTGTGAATACATCTGCAGGAGCAGTAGTGTTACATCCAGATCTTGAGAGGAGTGGTGCATACAGTAGTGCTGTCTTGTGAGTCAAATAGACAAAGAAAAATTGCCAGAGGGACCAGGCAGGGAGATGACAAGCAGTGTTCCAGAATGACAAATGTTCTGAAATGGTAAAGGCTCAGGAATGATAAATATTACAGCATGACAAATGTGGACCAGCTGCAAAGGAAATCAAATACAAGCCACACTAGATTAGAGATTCTGAGTGGATCAAGGTTTTGATTTCGTCAACTTTAGGTCTTGATAGCAATGATCAAATTGAACAAGATGGGTGAAGTTTGGTGTTGAAGTTTTCCGGCTGTCTAAGAAGAGTATGATTATAATAAGAAGGGACTGTGTGATGTTGCCTCTGTAACAGATATATAAATAAACCCTCAACGCAGGGCAAATACACAAACTCAAGAGTTAGTTGTCCTCTGTGGAGGCAAGGTGTGTTGCTTCTCTCATAATACATTTCTTGCAAGAACAATTTAAAAAATGCTACTCAACAGACCCTTCAGAATTTGGGCATTTTTCCACTGTTATGGTTACATCAGAATACAATTTGGGAAGGGATTACATTCCTTGGCTAGCCGGGAATTGAATGTCGAGAAACACAATTGTGATTGGGACCACAGGCCATAGGTATTACTGTATGCTCAACAATGTAGAAGAGTCAAGCAGGCCAACTCCAACAGCTACTACGAACCCTTAAAAGGGAAAACTTGTCACACCCTGATTTGTTTCACCTGTCTTTGTGCTTGTCTCCACCCCCCTCCAGGTGTCGCCCATCTTTCCCATTATCCCCTGTGTATTTATACCTGTGTTCTCTGTTTGTCTGCTGCCAGTTCATTTTGTTTGTGAACCTACCAGCGTTTGGTCCCCTGCTCCTGTCTGTTTCTTGCTCCTGTTTACTAGTCCTTCCCGGTTTTGACCCTTCTGCCTGCCCTGACCCTGAGCCTGCCTGCGGTTCTATATCTTGTCCCACCTCACTGGATTATTGACCCTTGCCTGCCCTGACCCTGAGACTGCCTGCCGTTCTGGACCCTTTGCGCCTTCTCTGGATTACTGGCCCATGCCTGCCTTTGACCTGTCGTTTCCCTGCCCCTGTATTAGAAATAAACATTTGTTTCTTCGACACTGTCTGCATCTGGGTCATACCTGAAACGTGATAATAATACCTTTCAAAATGTTGAATGAAGTTCTGTGTTAAGGCTGAGGTTTGGATTTCGAATAGCTAAATTACACCAAAGATAGGAAACAATTTAAGAGAACCACAGTATGCCCTTGAATAAACTCAGAAAAATATTGACTCAGATGTCAATAGCTTGTATGTTAAATGTTATGTGTGACTGTTTGGAATTAATGTATGCATGATGCCAGATGTGTGATCAGACCAGTGTGTCTGGCTTTACATTTTGCATAGATAGGCTGGAACACACATTTGTAATCAATCAAATTGCATAGCGGGAAATCACCGTTTTTTAACATGTAATTCAAAACACATATCTTTCATGTTTTATCTCCTTAGAGTCAAGTTACTGTATGGAAGGAAAGAGGATACCTAGTCAGTTGCACATCTGAATGCATTCAACTGAAATGTATTTTCCGCATTTAACCCAACCCTTCTCTGACCATGGTCACTCCCGATCACCCATGCAGCATGTTTTGACTATAGAGTGTACACTATGGCTAACATTTGATACATTTACCAAGTGCTGACACCACACACTTTGTGCCATCAGAGTTAAAGGCTCTGATGAGAACTTAAATTGCCTCCTTGGCTTGTTTGTTCCACTTGACATCGGCTATAACGTCTCAAGGTAATGCTTACCTCTGCAAATGGCTGAACACCTGCCTTAGCTCATGCTGGCCATTCTTATTTTTCTATCAGGGACAAGCAGCGCTTCTGTTTATTGTAAGGTTTCAATTTGGAACAATATTACCATGATCAAAATATTTACTTTGAACCAAAAATGTTCTATCACATTGAAATTATATAAGATCATGTTTAGTTACTGAATTATTTTCGGATTAAAATGTGAGTGACAAAAAAATAAACAAAAAAGACTAAAGTAAGCTTGCATAGGCCTACCAAGTAGAATATTTCAAGCCGACTGATGATGCCGGCTGGCTGCCGATGGGAAATATTGAGAGAGAACCATTTTTGAGGAGGAGAATAGAACAGAAAATGAATAATCAAATAAATAAATAGTAGGACAGACAGATAGCCTGTGACAAGGAGACCAGGAAATAATATTAGCGACTCGGCGAGAACAAGAGACAGTGTGATACAAGGATTACTCATAGTGAGCGCCTCAAGGGAATAGAGAGTAACAAAGATGGAAACCTGTTTCAATCTCTAGTCACGTTTCCTTAATGGACTCACAATGGGACCTAGTTTGTGGTGTTAGATGTGGGAGTATAACCAATTGATTACTGCAAATCAATGGCAAAAGTCTGAAGCTTCCCATGTTGCTCAAAAACAATATATTTAACAGCAGGTGATGTCTCTTAGCCTCACAGCACAATTAGTCAATGATGTATTATTATTAATCTTCTCATACTAAGGCAATTTATATATTATTAACTTCATAAAACAATACAAATTAAGGTATGAAACAATTGGATTGGTAACGATATCTCTATGGGCCCACCTTAGGGGGTCAAAGGTCCTACATGTGTGCATTTTGGGGTACATCGAGACAGAATGGGCAGTATTGGGATGTACTCTATTATCACATGGTACCATAGATTTAGCTACATAGAGTCATCATAGATTTTGTCTATAATCAGTCCCAGCAGCCTATTTTATTTTTAAGATGGCTGCCATTCATTTTATTGGGAGGAACTGCATTGATTTTGCATGGACATAACTGAATAAATGATTGATGTAATAAGACAAATAATGGCTTAAAATGTGTGTTTACAATGAGGACAACACAACATTATGGCCCAAGTATGTCAGTTATATGTATTTAGCAAGATGTTACCAGAATAGTGGTAAAAATATGTCAGAAATGCTGTCTGTATTGTTGAGTTTTGTATCATTTTCAAATACATTGCATTTAAAGAGTAACAAAAAAATGCTAGAAGCTTTAACTGATGTCTATTAATAAAAAGGATATACAATATGACTCTATAAATTGTGTTAACATCAATAAATGTGATGTGAAACATGCCCTGTACATTGCACCCTATATGAAATCCCATAGGAATGCATTACATCCAACAAAGAGGTACAGATAAACATTTTCTCAAAATGCCTTCATAATGAGTGTACTAAACTGTACATGAAGCTAGGAAAAGTCTAAACAATGATGCCCAGCTATTGCTGATTTAACCATAGAGTACACATTTTCCAATATGCCCACCAACAGGTTTCATTGGTTTTAATTGGTCTGACATTGCCAAAACTCTTTCAATTTTTGCAATGTTACGTAGATGGAAAAAAGCTGTCCTTGAAACGGTCTTGATATGTTCGTCAAAAGAGAGATCAGGGTCCAGAGTAACGCCGAGGTCCTTCACAGTTTTATTTGAGACGGCTTTACAACCATCAAGATTAATTGTCAGATTCAACAGAAGATCTCTTTGTTTCTTGGGACCTAGAACAAGCATCTCTGTTTTGTCCGAGTTTAAAAGTAGAACGTTTTCAGCCATCCACTTCCTTATGTCTGAAACATAGGCTTCTATTGAGGGCAATTTTGGGGCTTCACCATGTTTCATTAAAATGTACAGCTGTGTGTCATCCGCATAGCAGTGAAAGTTAACATTATGTTTTCGAATGACATCCCCAAGAGGTAAAATATATAGTGAAAACAATAGTGGTCCTAAAACGGAACCTTGAGGAACACCGAAATGTATAGTTGATTTGTCAGAGGACAAACCATTCACAGAGACAAACTGATATCTTTCCAACAGATAAGATCTAAACCAGGCCAGAACTTGTCCGTGTAGACCAATTTGGGTTTCCAATCTCTCCAAAAGAATGTGGTGATCGATGGTATCAAAGGCAGCACTAAGGTCTAGTAGCACGAGGACAGATGCAGAGCCTCGGTCTGACGCCATTAAAAGGTCATTTACCACCTTCACAAGTGCAGTCTCAGTGCTATGATGGGGTCTAAAACCAGACTGAAGCATTTTGTATACATTGTTTGTCTTCAGGAAGGCAGTGAGTTGCTGCGCAACAGCTTTTTCTAAAGTTTTGAGAGGAATGGAAGATTCGATATAGGCCGATAGTTTTTTTATATTTTCTGGGTCAAGGTTTGGCTTTTTCAAGAGAGGCTTTATTACTGCCACTTTTAGTGAGTTTGGTACACATCCGGTGGATAGAGAGCCGTTTATTATGTTCAACATAGGAGGCCCGAGCACAGGAAGCATCTCTTTCAGTAGTTTAGTTGGAATAGGGTCCAGTATGCAGCTTGAAGGTTTAGAGGCCATGATTATTTTCATTATTGTGTCAAGAGATATAGTACTAAAACACTTAAGTGTCTCTCTTGATCCTAGGTCCTGGCAGAGTTGTGCAGACTCAGGTCAGCTGAGCTTTGGAGGAATACGCAGATTTAAAGAGGAGTCCGTAATTTGCTTTCTAATGATCATGATCTTTTCCTCAAAGAAGTTCATGAATTTATTACTGCTGAAGTGAACGCCATCCTCACTTGGGGAATGCTGCTTTTTAGTTAGCTTTACGACAGTATAAAAAATTAATTTTGGATTGTTCTTATTTTCCTCAATTAAGTTGGAAAAATAGGATGATCGAGCAGCAGTGAGGGCTCTTCGATATTGCACGGTACTGTCTTTCCAAGCTAGTCGGAAGACTTCCAGTTTGGTGTGGCGCCATTTCCGTTCCAATTTTCTGGAAGCTTGCTTCAGAGCTCGGGTATTTTCTGTATACCAGGGAGCTAGTTTCTTATGACAAATATTTTTAGTTTTTATGGGTGCGACTGCATCTAGGGTATTGCGCAAGGTTAAATTGAGTTCCTCAGTTAGGTGGTTAACTGATTTTTGTCCTCTGACATCCTTGGGTAGGCAGAAGGAGTCTGGAAGGGCATCAAGGAATCTTTGTGTTGTCTGATCATTTATAGCACAACTTTTGATGCTCCTTGGTTGGGGTCTGAGCAGATTATTTGTTGCGATTGCAAACATAATAAAATGGTGGTCCGATAGTCCAGGATTATGAGGAAAAACATTAAGATCTACAACATTTATTCCATGGGACAAAACTAGGTCCAGAGTATGACTGTGGCAGTGAGTAGGTCCAGAGACATGTTGGACAAAACCCACTGAGTCGATGATGGCTCCGAAAGCCTTTTGGAGTGGGTCTGTGGACTTTTCCATGTGAATATTAAAATCACCAAAAATTATCTTATATAGTAGCTATAAAAAGTGATTGAGTAGGCTGCATAGATTTCATGACTAGAAGCTCAAAAGACGAAAACGTTATTTTTTTTTTGTAAATTGAAATTTGCTATTGTAAATGTTAGCAACACCTCCGCCTTTGCGGGATGCACGGGGGATATGGTCACTAGTGTAACCAGGAGGTGAGGCCTCATTTAACACAGTAAATTCATTAGGCTTTAGCCATGTTTCAGTCAGGCCAATCACATCAAGATTATGATCAGTGATTAGTTCATTGACTATAACTGCCTTTGAAGTGAGGGATCTAACATTAAGTAACCCTATTTTGAGATGTGAGGTATCACGATCTCTTTCAATAATGGCAGGAATGGAGGAGGTCTTTATCCTAGTGAGATTGCTAAGGCGAACACCGCCATGTTTAGTTTTGCCCAACCTAGGTCGAGGCACAGACACAGTCTCAATGGGGATAGCTGAGCTGACTACACTGACTATGCTAGTGGCAGACTCCACTAAGCTGGCATGCTGGCTAACAGCCTGCTGCCTGGCCTGCACCCTATTTCATTGTGTAGCTAGAGGAGTTAGAGCCCTGTCTATGTTGGTAGATAAGATGAGAGCACCCCTCCAGCTAGGATGGAGTCCGTCACTCCTCAGCAGGCCAGGCTTGGTCCTGTTTGTGGGTGAGTCCCAGAAAGAGGGCCAATTATCTACAAATTCTATCTTTTGGGAGGGGCAGAAAACAGTTTTCAACCAGCGATTGAGTTGTGAGACTCTGCTGTAGAGCTCATCACTCCCCCTAACTGGGAGGGGGCCAGAGACAATTACTCGATGCCGACACATCTTTTTAGCTGATTTACACGCTGAAGCTATGTTGCGCTTGGTGACCTCTGACTGTTTCATCCTAACATCGTTGGTTCCGACGTGGATAACAATATCTCTATACTCTCTACACTCGCCAGTTTTAGCTTTAGCCAGCACCATCTTCAGATTAGCCTTAACGTCGGTAGCCCTGCCCCCTGGTAAACAGTGTATGATCGCTGGGTGATTCGTTTTAAGTCTAATACTGCGGGTAATGGAGTCGCCAATGACTAGGGTTTTCAATTTGTCAGAGCTAATGGTGGGAAGCTTCGGCGTCTCAGACCCCGTAACGGGAGGAGTAGAGACGAGAAGACTCGGCCTCAGACTCCGACTCACTGCTTAATGGGGAAAACCGGTTGAAAGTTTCTGTCGGCTGAATGAGCGACACCGGTTGAGCATTCCTACAGCATTTCTGACATCTGACTTATTGTTCCGGAGTTCCAAATTAAGCAGCAGCAGCTGAAAAGATGAGCTCCTACAAATATTGAAATTTAAATGTTTTTTTAGAGTAAAGTACATCGAAAAAAATCAAAAGAAAACTGCAAACTGAATAGGAGACCAAACAAGCAGCAAACAAAGAAGAAAGGCTTTTGAAAAAGTAACAATTTTTCATAAAATTATACCGTTTTCTTAGCTAGCTAAGTTGTTTACCTGTTGCTAGGCAGTTGCTAGGGACATTCCTGAAAGAAGCTAGCTAGCTAACAAGGAGTGTCTAGTTGGCAGAAGAGAAGAAGGGACAAAGAAGGGACAAAGTGGGACAAAATAAGGACAGAAGAAAAGGGAAAGGGGACATTAAGGTGAAGCAGTCCTCTAAAGACACAAAAGACAATAATACAAGAAACAACACTTCTATTGCCTCTCCCTCTACGATACGCACTTCCGGTTTGGTTTGGAGCGAGTAGTTGCATTCCGCTTTGCTCCACAGGTAGTATTACAGGTAGTATTACATTTCATTTCATTACAGTACAACAGTTTGATTTGTTTGATCTTAGCTGGCTACATAGCCGTCTTTGTATCCAAGATAATTGTGTAGTCTAGAGTAATTGTCGAGGTTACCTAGCCAGTTAGAGGTTACCTAGCCAGCTACACTTTCAAACAAAGTCAACAACGCAGCCACTGCTAGCTAGCCTATTTCACCAGCCAGCAGTACTATATCATTTTAGTCAATAAGATTTTTTGCAACGTAAGCTTAACTTTCTGAACATTCGAGACGTGTAGTCCACTTGTCATTCCAATCTCCTTTGCATTAGCGTAGCCTCTTCTGTAGCCTGTCAACTATGTGTCTGTCTATCCCTGTTCTCTCCTCTCTGCACAGACCATACAAACGCTTCACACCGCGTGGCCGCTGCTACTCTAACCTGGTGGTCCCAGCGCGCACGACCCACGTGGAGTTCCAGGTCTCAGGCAGCCTCTGGAACTGCCGATCTGCGGCCAACAAGGCAGAGTTCATCTCAGCCTATGCTTCCCTCCAGTCCCTCGACTTCTTGGCACTGACGGAAACATGGATTACCACTGATAACACTGCTACTCCTACTGCTCTCTCCTCGTCTGCCCACGTGTTCTCGCACACCCCGAGAGCTTCTGGTCAGCGGGGTGGTGGCACTGGGATCCTCATCTCTCCCAAGTGGACATTCTCTCTTTCTCCCCTGACCCATCTGTCTATCGCCTCCTTTGAATTCCATGCTGTCACAGTTACCAGCCCTTTCAAGCTTAACATCCTTATCATGTATCGCCCTCCAGGTTCCCTTGGAGAGTTCATCAATGAGCTTGACGCCCTGATAAGTTCCTTTCCTGAGGATGGCTCACCTCTCACAGTTCTGGGTGACTTTAACCTCCCCACGTCTACCTTTGACTCATTCCTCTCTGCCTCCTTCTTTCCACTCCTCTCCTCTTTTGACCTCACCCTCTCACCTTCCCCCCCTACTCACAAGGCAGGCAATACGCTTGACCTCATCTTTACTAGATGCTGTTCTTCCACTAATCTCATTGCAACTCCCCTCCAAGTCTCCGACCACTACCTTGTATCCTTTTCCCTCTCGCTCTCATCCAACACTTCCCACACTGCCCCTACTCGGATGGTATCGCGCCGTCCCAACCTTCGCTCTCTCTCCCCCGCTACTCTCTCCTCTTCCATCCTATCATCTCTTCCCTCTGCTCAAACCTTCTCCAACCTATCTCCTGATTCTGCCTCCTCAACCCTCCTCTCCTCCCTTTCTGCATCCTTTGACTCTCTATGTCCCCTATCCTCCAGGCCGGCTCGGTCCTCCCCTCCTGCTCCGTGGCTCGACGACTCATTGCGAGCTCACAGAACAGGGCTCCGGGCAGCCGAGCGGAAATGGAGGAAAACTCGCCTCCCTGCGGACCTGGCATCCTTTCACTCCCTCCTCTCTACATTCTCCTCTTCTGTCTCTGCTGCTAAAGCCAATTTCTACCACTCTAAATTCCAAGCATCTGCCTCTAACCCTAGGAAGCTCTTTGCCACCTTCTCCTCCCTCCTGAATCCTCCTCCTGAATCCTCCTCCCCCTCCTCCCTCTCTGCTGATGACTTCGTCAACCATTTTGAAAAGAAGGTCGACGACATCCGATCCTCGTTTGCTAAGTCAAACGACACCGCTGGTTCTGCTCACACTGCCCTACCCTGTGCTTTGTCCTCTTTCTCCCCTCTCTCTCCAGATGAAATCTCGCGTCTTGTGACGGCCGGCCGCCCAACAACCTGCCCGCTTGACCCTATCCCCTCCTCTCTTCTCCAGACCATTTCCGGAGACCTTCTCCCTTACCTCACCTCGCTCATCAACTCATCCTTGACCGCTGGCTACGTCCCTTCCGTCTTCAAGAGAGCGAGAGTTGCACCCCTTCTGAAAAAACCTACACTCGATCCCTCCGATGTCAACAACTACAGACCAGTATCCCTTCTTTCTTTTCTCTCCAAAACTCTTGAACGTGCCGTCCTTGGCCAGCTCTCCTGCTATCTCTCTCAGAATGACCTTCTTGATCCAAATCAGTCAGGTTTCAAGACTAGTCATTCAACTGAGACTGCTCTTCTCTGTGTCACGGAGGCGCTCCGCACTGCTAAAGCTAACTCTCTCTCCTCTGCTCTCATCCTTCTAGACCTATCGGCTGCCTTTGATACTGTGAACCATCAGATCCTCCTCTCCACCCTCTCCGAGCTGGGCATCTCCGGCGCGGCCCACGCTTGGATTGCGTCCTACCTGACAGGTCGCTCCTACCAGGTGGCGTGGCGAGAATCTGTCTCCGCACCACGTGCTCTCACCACTGGTGTCCCCCAGGGCTCTGTTCTAGGCCCTCTCCTATTCTCGCTATACACCAAGTCACTTGGCTCTGTCATATCCTCACATGGTCTCTCCTATCATTGCTATGCAGACGACACACAATTAATCTTCTCCTTTCCCCCCTCTGATAACCAGGTGGTGAATCGCATCTCTGCATGTCTGGCAGACATATCAGTGTGGATGACGGATCACCACCTCAAGCTGAACCTCGGCAAGACGGAGCTGCTCTTCCTCCCGGGGAAGGACTGCCCGTTCCATGATCTCGCCATCACGGTTGACAACTCCATTGTGTCCTCCTCCCAGAGTGCTAAGAACCTTGGCGTGATCCTGGACAACACCCTGTCGTTCTCAACTAACATCAAGGCGGTGACCCGTTCCTGTAGGTTCATGCTCTACAACATTCGCAGAGTACGACCCTGCCTCACGCAGGAAGCGGCGCAGGTCCTAATCCAGGCACTTGTCATCTCCCGTCTGGATTACTGCAACTCGCTGTTGGCTGGGCTCCCTGCCTGTGCCATTAAACCCCTACAACTCATCCAGAACGCCGCAGCCCGTCTGGTGTTCAACTTTCCCAAGTTCTCTCACGTCACCCCGCTCCTCCGCTCTCTCCACTGGCTTCCAGTTGAAGCTCGCATCCGCTACAAGACCATGGTGCTTGCCTACGGAGCTGTGAGGGGAACGGCACCTCCGTACCTTCAGGCTCTGATCAGGCCCTACACCCAAACAAGGGCACTGCGTTCATCCACCTCTGGCCTGCTCGCCTCCCTACCTCTGAGGAAGTACAGTTCCCGCTCAGCCCAGTCAAAACTGTTCGCTGCTCTGGCACCCCAATGGTGGAACAAACTCCCTCACGACGCCAGGTCAGCGGAGTCAATCACCACCTTCCGGAGACACCTGAAACCCCACCTCTTTAAGGAATACCTAGGATAGGATAAAGTAATCCTTCTAACCCCCCCCCCCCCCCCTTAAAAGAGTTAGATGCACTATTGTAAAGTGGTTGTTCCACTGGATATCATAAGGTGAATGCACCAATTTGTAAGTCGCTCTGGATAAGAGCGTCTGCTAAATGACTTAAATGTAAATGTAAATGTAAATGTAAATTTCCCTCCAGAAACAATGAGAAAGTTGTCCGGCTGCGGGGACTGTGCGAGGGGATTTATACTACTATCTGTACTTACTGGTGGCACAGACGCTGTTTCATCCTTTCCTACACTGAAATTACCCTTGCCTAACGATTGCGTCTGAAGCTGGGCTTGAAGCACAGCTATCCTCGCCGTAAGGCGATCGTTCTCCTGTATATTATGAGTACAGCGACTGCAATTAGAAGGCATCATGTTAATGTTACTACTTAGCTTCGGCTGTTGAAGGTGCTGACGAACCATGTCCAGATAAAGCGTCCGGAGTGAAAAAGTTGAATGAAAAAAAAGGTTGAGGGAAAAACTAAAAATATAAACGGTAATTAAAAAGTAAAAACTGTAAAGTTGTCAGGTAGCAAAGTAAGGTTGGCAACAAAATGCACAGCAACACGTCTGCAAGTTCAAGACTACTGATTTAGTACCACAGAGTTATGGCAAGTCAGCACAAAGACAACAGGAGCACTGCCTCGGCTATTCCAGCACCATCAACTCAAACATTTAAACATCATCAAATCAACATTATGCTTCGTTTAATACTGTAATCGATGGCAGGGAAGTCAGACGCAGGAGAGCAGAACTTGGTAATAGCCGGAGCAGTTTAATAGCAAAACCCTAGGCATAAAAATAACAAGAATAATTAGGTACAAAAACTCGTCGCGCACCAAACAACACGTGCACAAGCACTTACAATAAATAATCCCACACAAAGACATGGGGGGAACAGAGGGTTAAATACACAACAAATGATTGAGGGAATTGAAACCAGGTGTGAGGAAAAACAAGACAAAACACATGGAAAATGAAAAGGGGATCGATGATGGCTAGAAGACCGGCGACAGCGACCGCCGAGCGCCGCCCGAAGACTGAGAGGACCCGACTTCAGCGGAAGTGGTGACAAATACACTGAAAACAAACTTAAAGATACAAAAAAAATGTGTCCAATCAATGTTGTTAAATACCATGTGGCTGTCCATGGTACTGATTTCTCTCTGAGTGTGTGTGTGTGTGTGTGTGTGTGTGTGTGTGTGTGTGTGTGTGTGTGTGTGTGTGTGTGTGTGTGTGTGTGTGTGTGTGTGTGTGTGTGTGTGTGTGTGTGTGTGTGTGTGTGTGTGTGTGTGTGTGTGTGTGTGTGTGTGTGTGTGCGTGCGTGCGTGCACGCACAAGTAAAACAAAAAATGTTGACTCACCCTACTTGTAGACTATACATTTATGGTTAGATCAGAATCACCATCATAATCATTGACCTGTACAGAGAATTAAGTCAAAACCACAAGTCCAAATCCCCAAATCCATTCATGGTATAGGAAAGGGATGATTTAGAAAGCTAGCTCCTGCAGGACATCAACACAAGCAGACCAGAATCTGAAATGCAGTTTTGCTTAGAATGTGATTTCATTGGTGAAGCCAACTCCAAACTGGCCTCCCTTTGGGAGGCGTTTTTCTGCACTAGGACAACCCACAGTTGAGCTCACCTCAACGCTGATTGGCTAATTATTTTATATATTTTTTTTATCATGGGAGGCCAATAGCTTGCTGGCATCAGTCAATCAAATGCCACGGCCACAACATGTCATAGCCTTTTGGTCAAGACAGCATCAGATACATGGGCTACACATACTGAGACAGAGGGGCGCTGTTTCCCTCGTTCTGATGATTTCTCCTGTGAGATTCAGCCACTTGCGAATTGACGGAAAATTAAGAACACACAGAGAGGCGAAATATATATATACATATACATTTTTGTTTTTAATCAGTCAAATTTTTGTGAAGCCTGGCTTTCCTTGGCATCCATGAATACACAGCACTGTATAAAACCAATACGCTACCAGATTTGGATCTCTTGGACTTGGACCGAAACAAATTTGTAGTTCTGCTATTTGTAACATTGTTGTTTCAATGATGAATCAGTCTCGGTAAATCATTGGATCTGATAGCAAAAATGGACCAAATCCCATGGTTTTTAAGATGAGATACAGTCATTTTCAATCAGAATCTGAACATTCCAACTTGTCTCAACATTCTTTTATCAGCCTGGGAACATTCTATTGCATTGACTCCCATACAGCAAGATATATAAATGTATGAAAAACATAGAAAGCTACTTTTTAAAGAATACATCGATTTGATCAGGAGCTTGTGGGGAACAATGTAATACCATCAAACCTTTGCTATCCCAAAGTGGGCACATTTTTCTGCTGGCCCATGGACTAAATTAAATTGAAAGAAACTTCCCTTCTCCTCTGGCTGTGAATAGCTGTATAAGTCTGGCGGACATGTTGACAAATGGCTTGGGAGGAAATTTGAAAGGCTGCAGGGCTTTTTGCCTAAACAACTTGTTGAAAAGGGATTGCCTGAATAGCACATCACTGTCAATTTTATTATATCCTTTGGTAATGACTAAATTACCCAGATCCTATTTATCCCAGATGGTTAATTAATTTTGCCATGGGTTGTATATTATCATACTGTCATTAGTGTATTTATACCCAGGATCAACACGTGATCAATTGAAGTATATGGTGCAACATAACAGGTTTTAAAGAACCAGGGCCGTCAAAAATGTGGTTTCCTGTGTGTTATATGTATATATTTCCAACCTATGAGATGGAATAATACTGTGAAATTGTGAAAATGATGATGATGCCCTTTAAGTTTAAGAGCTGTTTGAGAAGACTGCCTGAAATTTCAGCCTGTTTCGGTGAGAGGGACTTTTGGCCTTCCGTGGTGAAATCACTGTGCAGTATATTAGTTAATAGACCAATGAGAAAGAGAGTTCCAGCATGCGCAATCAGGGACAAGGAGCACTTCTGTTTATCATAAGTCTTCAATTAGGATAATGAAATTTTAAACTATACTACTATGATCAAAATATTTACTTTGAACCAAAATGTTCTATCACAATGAAGTTATAAAATATCGTATTACATTGCTGAATTGTTTTCGGTTTCAAATATGAGGGACAAAAAACGAAAGAAAAGAAGACTAAAGTAAGCTTGCATAGGCCTACCAAGTAGAACATTTCAAGCCTGCTGATGGTGCCAGCTGGCTGCCAATGGGAAATATTGAATTAAATAATCTCCTAAATAATAGAGCTGTGTGTTTTTTTAGACGGGCAAACAAAGACATCTGAACAGGAGAAAAGGGGTTTTGAGACAGAACCATTTTTGAGGAAGAGAATAGAACAGAAAATGAATAATCAAATAAATAAATAGTAGGATAGACAGATAGCCTGTGACAAGGAGACCAGGAAATAATATTAGCGACTCGGCGAGAACAAGAGACAGTGTGATACAAGGATTACTCATAGTGAGCGCCTCAAGGGAATAGAGAGTAACAAAGATGGAAACCTGTTTCAATCTCTAGTCACGTTTCCTTAATGGACTCACAATGGGACCTAGTTTGTGGTGTTAGATGTGGGAGTATAACCAATTGATTACTGCAAATCAATGGCAAAAGTCTGAAGCTTCCCATGTTGCTCAAAAACAATATATTTAACAGCAGGTTTGAGAATAAAATAGTAATTACTAGGCTCAGTGATTTGTGACGACTGTAACAAGCTCTGCAAGCTCAAATAGACTGACCCAGCACTATCCTGGTGTTTATACCCCTGAGATGTACAATGACTTCAAAACAACACTTTTACACATGCATAGTCAAGTGCGTAGTTCATGCATAGAGTACATAAATAATACTTGAGCTTGGAGAAGAGTTGACCATAACACTGACTCAAACTCAACATTTACAAATTTGCCATGATATAGTGTATTTGACACCGGAATTTGAAGTTGGACTTTCCTCCGCTCTGCCATGTTCTTTATGTCAACATTAATCATCACATGACATGAATAAACTCTCATTCTGTAGGCTGTGTGTTAATTTTTTGATGTCAATGAGGCTAGTGGTCTTTTGAGAGTGGAGGTATGAGATTTCATTGATTAACAGTTTAAAGGATCATTGATTTACTGCTTCAAGCTGCTTAGTTAGCTCCATTCAACACGGTAAGACATAACAAAATATGTGCTGGCTTTGATGTCTCTTAGCCTCACAGCACAATTAGTCAATGATGTATTATTATTAATCTTCTCATACTAAGGCAATTTATATATTATTAACTTCATAAAACAATACAAATTAAGGTATGAAACAATTGGATTGGTAACGATATCTCTATGGGCCCACCTTAGGGGGTCAAAGGTCCTACATGTGTGCATTTTGGGGTACATCGAGACAGAATGGGCAGTATTGGGATGTACTCTATTATCACATGGTACCATAGATTTAGCTACATAGAGTCATCATAGATTTTGTCTATAATCAGTCCCAGCAGCCTATTTTATTTTTAAGATGGCTGCCATTCATTTTATTGGGAGGAACTGCATTGATTTTGCATGGACATAACTGAATAAATGATTGATGTAATAAGACAAATAATGGCTTAAAATTTGTGTTTACAATGAGGACAACACAACATTATGGCCCAAGTATGTCAGTTATATGTATTTAGCAAGATGTTACCAGAATAGTGGTAAAAATATGTCAGAAATGCTGTCTGTATTGTTGAGTTTTGTATCATTTTCAAATACATTGCATTTAAAGAGTAACAAAAAAATGCTAGAAGCTTTAACTGATGTCTATTAATAAAAAGGATATACAATATGACTCTATAAATTGTGTTAACATCAATAAATGTGATGTGAAACATGCCCTGTACATTGCACCCTATATGAAATCCCATAGGAATGCATTACATCCAACAAAGAGGTACAGATAAACATTTTCTCAAAATGCCTTCATAATGAGTGTACTAAACTGTACATGAAGCTAGGAAAAGTCTAAACAATGATGCCCAGCTATTGCTGATTTAACCATAGAGTACACATTTTCCAATATGCCCACCAACAGGTTTCATTGGTTTTAATTGGTCTGACATTGCCAAAACTCTTTCAATTTTTGCAATGTTACGTAGATGGAAAAAAGCTGTCCTTGAAACGGTCTTGATATGTTCGTCAAAAGAGAGATCAGGGTCCAGAGTAACGCCGAGGTCCTTCACAGTTTTATTTGAGACGGCTTTACAACCATCAAGATTAATTGTCAGATTCAACAGAAGATCTCTTTGTTTCTTGGGACCTAGAACAAGCATCTCTGTTTTGTCCGAGTTTAAAAGTAGAACGTTTTCAGCCATCCACTTCCTTATGTCTGAAACATAGGCTTCTATTGAGGGCAATTTTGGGGCTTCACCATGTTTCATTAAAATGTACAGCTGTGTGTCATCCGCATAGCAGTGAAAGTTAACATTATGTTTTCGAATGACATCCCCAAGAGGTAAAATATATAGTGAAAACAATAGTGGTCCTAAAACGGAACCTTGAGGAACACCGAAATGTATAGTTGATTTGTCAGAGGACAAACCATTCACAGAGACAAACTGATATCTTTCCAACAGATAAGATCTAATCCAGGCCAGAACTTGTCCGTGTAGACCAATTTGGGTTTCCAATCTCTCCAAAAGAATGTGGTGATCGATGGTATCAAAGGCAGCACTAAGGTCTAGTAGCACGAGGACAGATGCAGAGCCTCGGTCTGACGCCATTAAAAGGTCATTTACCACCTTCACAAGTGCAGTCTCAGTGCTATGATGGGGTCTAAAACCAGACTGAAGCATTTTGTATACATTGTTTGTCTTCAGGAAGGCAGTGAGTTGCTGCGCAACAGCTTTTTCTAAAGTTTTGAGAGGAATGGAAGATTCGATATAGGCCGATAGTTTTTTTATATTTTCTGGGTCAAGGTTTGGCTTTTTCAAGAGAGGCTTTATTACTGCCACTTTTAGTGAGTTTGGTACACATCCGGTGGATAGAGAGCCGTTTATTATGTTCAACATAGGAGGCCCGAGCACAGGAAGCATCTCTTTCAGTAGTTTAGTTGGAATAGGGTCCAGTATGCAGCTTGAAGGTTTAGAGGCCATGATTATTTTCATTATTGTGTCAAGAGATATAGTACTAAAACACTTAAGTGTCTCTCTTGATCCTAGGTCCTGGCAGAGTTGTGCAGACTCAGGTCAGCTGAGCTTTGGAGGAATACGCAGATTTAAAGAGGAGTCCGTAATTTGCTTTCTAATGATCATGATCTTTTCCTCAAAGAAGTTCATGAATTTATTACTGCTGAAGTGAACGCCATCCTCACTTGGGGAATGCTGCTTTTTAGTTAGCTTTACGACAGTATAAAAAATAAATTTTGGATTGTTCTTATTTTCCTCAATTAAGTTGGAAAAATAGGATGATCGAGCAGCAGTGAGGGCTCTTCGATATTGCACGGTACTGTCTTTCCAAGCTAGTCGGAAGACTTCCAGTTTGGTGTGGCGCCATTTCCGTTCCAATTTTCTGGAAGCTTGCTTCAGAGCTCGGGTATTTTCTGTATACCAGGGAGCTAGTTTCTTATGACAAATATTTTAAGTTTTTATGGGTGCGACTGCATCTAGGGTATTGCGCAAGGTTAAATTGAGTTCCTCAGTTAGGTGGTTAACTGATTTTTGTCCTCTGACGTCCTTGGGTAGGCAGAAGGAGTCTGGAAGGGCATCAAGGAATCTTTGTGTTGTCTGATCATTTATAGCACAACTTTTGATGCTCCTTGGTTGGGGTCTGAGCAGATTATTTGTTGCGATTGCAAACATAATAAAATGGTGGTCCGATAGTCCAGGATTATGAGGAAAAACATTAAGATCTACAACATTTATTCCATGGGACAAAACTAGGTCCAGAGTATGACACGGCAGTGAGTAGGTCCAGAGACATGTTGGACAAAACCCACTGAGTCGATGATGGCTCCGAAAGCCTTTTGGAGTGGGTCTGTGGACTTTTCCATGTGAATATTAAAATCACCAAAAATTATCTTATATAGTAGCTATAAAAAGTGATTGAGTAGGCTGCATAGATTTCATGACTAGAAGCTCAAAAGACGAAAACGTTATTTTTTTTTTGTAAATTGAAATTTGCTATTGTAAATGTTAGCAACACCTCCGCCTTTGCGGGATGCACGGGGGATATGGTCACTAGTGTAACCAGGAGGTGAGGCCTCATTTAACACAGTAAATTCATTAGGCTTTAGCCATGTTTCAGTCAGGCCAATCACATCAAGATTATGATCAGTGATTAGTTCATTGACTATAACTGCCTTTGAAGTGAGGGATCTAACATTAAGTAACCCTATTTTGAGATGTGAGGTATCACGATCTCTTTCAATAATGGCAGGAATGGAGGAGGTCTTTATCCTAGTGAGATTGCTAAGGCGAACACCGCCATGTTTAGTTTTGCCCAACCTAGGTCGAGGCACAGACACAGTCTCAATGGGGATAGCTGAGCTGACTACACTGACTATGCTAGTGGCAGACTCCACTAAGCTGGCATGCTGGCTAACAGCCTGCTGCCTGGCCTGCACCCTATTTCATTGTGTAGCTAGAGGAGTTAGAGCCCTGTCTATGTTGGTAGATAAGATGAGAGCACCCCTCCAGCTAGGATGGAGTCCGTCACTCCTCAGCAGGCCAGGCTTGGTCCTGTTTGTGGGTGAGTCCCAGAAAGAGGGCCAATTATCTACAAATTCTATCTTTTGGGAGGGGCAGAAAACAGTTTTCAACCAGCGATTGAGTTGTGAGACTCTGCTGTAGAGCTCATCACTCCCCCTAACTGGGAGGGGGCCAGAGACAATTACTCGATGCCGACACATCTTTTTAGCTGATTTACACGCTGAAGCTATGTTGCGCTTGGTGACCTCTGACTGTTTCATCCTAACATCGTTGGTTCCGACGTGGATAACAATATCTCTATACTCTCTACACTCGCCAGTTTTAGCTTTAGCCAGCACCATCTTCAGATTAGCCTTAACGTCGGTAGCCCTGCCCCCTGGTAAACAGTGTATGATCGCTGGGTGATTCGTTTTAAGTCTAATACTGCGGGTAATGGAGTCGCCAATGACTAGGGTTTTCAATTTGTCAGAGCTAATGGTGGGAAGCTTCGGCGTCTCAGACCCCGTAACGGGAGGAGTAGAGACGAGAAGACTCGGCCTCAGACTCCGACTCACTGCTTAATGGGGAAAACCGGTTGAAAGTTTCTGTCGGCTGAATGAGCGACACCGGTTGAGCATTCCTACAGCATTTCCCTCCAGAAACAATGAGAAAGTTGTCCGGCTGCGGGGACTGTGCGAGGGGATTTATACTACTATCTGTACTTACTGGTGGCACAGACGCTGTTTCATCCTTTCCTACACTGAAATTACCCTTGCCTAACGATTGCGTCTGAAGCTGGGCTTGAAGCACAGCTATCCTCGCCGTAAGGCGATCGTTCTCCTGTATATTATGAGTACAGCGACTGCAATTAGAAGGCATCATGTTAATGTTACTACTTAGCTTCGGCTGTTGAAGGTGCTGACGAACCATGTCCAGATAAAGCGTCCGGAGTGAAAAAGTTGAATGAAAAAAAAGGTTGAGGGAAAAACTAAAAATATAAACGGTAATTAAAAAGTAAAAACTGTAAAGTTGTCAGGTAGCAAAGTAAGGTTGGCAACAAAATGCACAGCAACACGTCTGCAAGTTCAAGACTACTGATTTAGTACCACAGAGTTATGGCAAGTCAGCACAAAGACAACAGGAGCACTGCCTCGGCTATTCCAGCACCATCAACTTAAACATTTAAACATCATCAAATCAACATTATGCTTCGTTTAATACTGTAATCGATGGCAGGGAAGTCAGACGCAGGAGAGCAGAACTTGGTAATAGCCGGAGCAGTTTAATAGCAAAACCCTAGGCATAAAAATAACAAGAATAATTAGGTACAAAAACTCGTCGCGCACCAAACAACACGTGCACAAGCACTTACAATAAATAATCCCACACAAAGACATGGGGGGAACAGAGGGTTAAATACACAAAAAATGATTGAGGGAATTGAAACCAGGTGTGAGGAAAAACAAGACAAAACACATGGAAAATGAAAAGGGGATCGATGATGGCTAGAAGACCGGCGACAGCGACCGCCGAGCGCCGCCCGAAGACTGAGAGGACCCGACTTCAGCGGAAGTGGTGACAAATACACTGAAAACAAACTTAAAGATACCAAAAAAATGTGTCCAATCAATGTTGTTAAATACCATGTGGCTGTCCATGGTACTGATTTCTCTCTGAGTGTGTGTGTGTGTGTGTGTGTGTGTGTGTGTGTGTGTGTGTGTGTGTGTGTGTGTGTGTGTGTGTGTGTGTGTGTGTGTGTGTGTGTGTGTGTGTGTGTGTGTGTGTGTGTGTGTGTGTGTGTGTGCGTGCGTGCACGCACAAGTAAAACAAAAAATGTTGACTCACCCTACTTGTAGACTATACATTTATGGTTAGATCAGAATCACCATCATAATCATTGACCTGTACAGAGAATTAAGTCAAAACCACAAGTCCAAATCCCCAAATCCATTCATGGTATAGGAAAGGGATGATTTAGAAAGCTAGCTCCTGCAGGACATCAACACAAGCAGACCAGAATCTGAAATGCAGTTTTGCTTAGAATGTGATTTAATTGGTGAAGCCAACTCCAAACTGGCCTCCCTTTGGGAGGCGTTTTTCTGCACCAGGACAACCCACAGTTGAGCTCACCTCAACGCTGATTGGCTAATTATTTTATTTTATTTTTTTATCATGGGAGGCCAATAGCTTGCTGGCATCAGTCAATCAAATGCCACGGCCACAACATGTCATAGCCTTTTGGTCAAGACAGCATCAGATACATGGGCTACACATACTGAGACAGAGGGGCGCTGTTTCCCTCGTTCTGATGATTTCTCCTGTGAGATTCAGCCACTTGCGAATTGACGGAAAATTAAGAACACACAGAGAGGCGAAATATATATATACATATACATTTTTGTTTTTAATCAGTCAAATTTTTGTGAAGCCTGGCTTTCCTTGGCATCCATGAATACACAGCACTGTATAAAACCAATACGCTACCAGATTTGGATCTCTTGGACTTGGACCGAAACAAATTTGTAGTTCTGCTATTTGTAACATTGTTGTTTCAATGATGAATCAGTCTCGGTAAATCATTGGATCTGATAGCAAAAATGGACCAAATCCCATGGTTTTTAAGATGAGATACAGTCATTTTCAATCAGAATCTGAACATTCCAACTTGTCTCAACATTCTTTTATCAGCCTGGGAACATTCTATTGCATTGACTCCCATACAGCAAGATATATAAAGTTATGAAAAACATAGAAAGCTACTTTTTAAAGAATACATCGATTTGATCAGGAGCTTGTGGGGAACAATGTAATACCATCAAACCTTTGCTATCCCAAAGTGGGCACATTTTTCTGCTGGCCCATGGACTAAATTAAATTGAAAGAAACTTCCCTTCTCCTCTGGCTGTGAATAGCTGTATAAGTCTGGCGGACATGTTGACAAATGGCTTGGGAGGAAATTTGAAAGGCTGCAGGGCTTTTTGCCTAAACAACTTGTTGAAAAGGGATTGCCTGAATAGCACATCACTGTCAATTTTATTATATCCTTTGGTAATGACTAAATTACCCAGATCCTATTTATCCCAGATGGTTAATTAATTTTGCCATGGGTTGTATATTATCATACTGTCATTAGTGTATTTATACCCAGGATCAACACGTGATCAATTGAAGTATATGGTGCAACATAACAGGTTTTAAAGAACCAGGGCCGTCAAAAACGTGGTTTCCTGTGTGTTATATGTATATATTTCCAACCTATGAGATGGAATAATACTGTGAAATTGTGAAAATGATGATGATGCCCTTTAAGTTTAAGAGCTGTTTGAGAAGACTGCCTGAAATTTCATCCTGTTTCGGTGAGAGGGACTTTTGGCCTTCCGTGGTGACATCACTGTGCAGTATATTAGTTAATAGACCAATGAGAAAGAGAGTTCCAGCATGCGCAATCAGGGACAAGGAGCACTTCTGTTTATCATAAGTCTTCAATTAGGATAATGAAATTTAAACTATACTACTATGATCAAAATATTTACTTTGAACCAAAATGTTCTATCACAATGAAGTTATAAAATATCGTATTACATTGCTGAATTGTTTTCGGTTTCAAATATGAGGGACAAAAAACGAAAGAAAAGAAGACTAAAGTAAGCTTGCATAGGCCTACCAAGTAGAACATTTCAAGCCTGCTGATGGTGCCAGCTGGCTGCCAATGGGAAATATTGAATTAAATAATCTCCTAAATAATAGAGCTGTGTGTTTTTTTAGACGGGCAAACAAAGACATCTGAACAGGAGAAAAGGGGTTTTGAGACAGAACCATTTTTGAGGAAGAGAATAGAACAGAAAATGAATAATCAAATAAATAAATAGTAGGATAGACAGATAGCCTGTGACAAGGAGACCAGGAAATAATATTAGCGACTCGGCGAGAACAAGAGACAGTGTGATACAAGGATTACTCATAGTGAGCGCCTCAAGGGAATAGAGAGTAACAAAGATGGAAACCTGTTTCAATCTCTAGTCACGTTTCCTTAATGGACTCACAATGGGACCTAGTTTGTGGTGTTAGATGTGGGAGTATAACCAATTGATTACTGCAAATCAATGGCAAAAGTCTGAAGCTTCCCATGTTGCTCAAAAACAATATATTTAACAGCAGGTTTGAGAATAAAATAGTAATTACTAGGCTCAGTGATTTGTGACGACTGTAACAAGCTCTGCAAGCTCAAATAGACTGACCCAGCACTATCCTGGTGTTTATACCCCTGAGATGTACAATGACTTCAAAACAACACTTTTACACATGCATAGTCAAGTGCGTAGTTCATGCATAGAGTACATAAATAATACTTGAGCTTGGAGAAGAGTTGACCATAACACTGACTCAAACTCAACATTTACAAATTTGCCATGATATAGTGTATTTGACACCGGAATTTGAAGTTGGACTTTCCTCCGCTCTGCCATGTTCTTTATGTCAACATTAATCATCACATGACATGAATAAACTCTCATTCTGTAGGCTGTGTGTTAATTTTTTGATGTCAATGAGGCTAGTGGTCTTTTGAGAGTGGAGGTATGAGATTTCATTGATTAACAGTTTAAAGGATCATTGATTTACTGCTTCAAGCTGCTTAGTTAGCTCCATTCAACACAGTAAGACATAACAAAATATGTGCTGGCTTTGATGTCTCTTAGCCTCACAGCACAATTAGTCAATGATGTATTATTATTAATCTTCTCATACTAAGGCAATTTATATATTATTAACTTCATAAAACAATACAAATTAAGGTATGAAACAATTGGATTGGTAACGATATCTCTATGGGCCCACCTTAGGGGGTCAAAGGTCCTACATGTATGTATTTTGGGGTACATCGAGACAGAATGGGCAGTATTGGGATGTACTCTATTATCACATGGTACCATAGATTTAGCTACATAGAGTCATCATAGATTTTGTCTATAATCAGTCCCAGCAGCCTATTTTATTTTTAAGATGGCTGCCATTCATTTCATTGGGAGGAACTGCATTGATTTTGCATGGACATAACTGAATAAATGATTGATGTAATAAGACAAATAATGGCTTAAAATGTGTGTTTACAATGAGGACAACACAACATTATGGCCCAAGTATGTCAGTTATATGTATTTAGCAAGATGTTACCAGAATAGTGGTAAAAATATGTCAGAAATGCTGTCTGTATTGTTGAGTTTTGTATCATTTTCAAATATATTGCATTTAAAGAGTAACAAAAAAATGCTAGAAATTTTTACTGATGTCTATTAATAAAAAGGATATACAATATGACTCTATAAATTGTGTTAACATCAATAAATGTGATGTGAAACCTGCCCTGTACATTGCACCCTGTATGAAATCCCATAGGAATGCATTACATCCAGCAAAGAGGTACAGATAAACATTTTCTCAAAATGCCTTCATAATGAGTGTACTAAACTGTACATGAAGCTAGGAAAAGTCTAAACAATGATGCCCAGCTATTGCTGATTTAACCATAGCGTACACATTTTCCAATATGACCACCAACAGGCTTCATTGGTTTTAATTGGTCTGACATTGCCAAAACTCTTTCAATAACAGGTGGAAAATGCCTAATGGTAATTAAAAATATGGTATAGTTATGCAGATAACACAACCAATGTAGCCTGGTTTGCAAAATATATCATATTTGTCAAATGTTTGCTAAACTGTTCCAAAAATATACAAAAAATCACTATTCATGTTATATTCCTAAAGGGATCTTTCACTGGTTTGTAGTGATTATAATGATGTACAATATTATGCCATATTTTTTTATATAAAATCTTTGTCTTGAATCCTGTCACATTCACTACATTCCAACATAACACTCTAACAAACCGCCTGATGATGAGGGCATCAACTTACATAGCTGGTGAAGTATTAAAGCCTTAGGTTTACAGTCTTTCTAGATCATGTCTAGTTACACTATTCATGGAAAAATAGTATATGGTATATTGTATTATAGGGCCTACTGAAATATGTATTTAGTGGCTGCTGAGGGTTGCTAAAAGGCTGTCAATTTCTATTATATTTGTCAACTAGCCACTGAACTAATCGCTACAGAATTATTAAGTAGCACATTTCATTAAATAACATAAGGTTACAGAGCATAATTTTAAGATGGTCAGGGACAAAAGAGTTTATAATCACCAAAGTTCCTTTTTAGAGATAATTTGTGTTTACCTAAATATTTGTGTTAAATTGCTGGGACAACTCAAGAAATTACAGAGCACACCTTTCATCTTAGCATGCTGAGTATTGCTATACAACAGACTATTACAGGGGGCAGGGGCACAACTTTCACTGGGGACGGGGGGGACGGGGGGGACGGGATGGGAGACTTGCCCCACCCACATTCTGAAATTGCATTTTTGTTCCCCCCTTGTTTTATCATTGGAATGCGATACAAAATGAGGCAACGGTGTGCTTTAGGACCATGCGGACGTCTCAGAATTCACCATGCAGTATATTAGTTAATAGACCAACAAGAAAGAGATTTCCAAATCTCTCTACCAATAACATCACATTTTCAGTTTCCCCCTCTCCACTCAAACCACTCCCAGACAGTGATAGCACAATTCATGCTTGAGAAATTGCTCTTTGCTAAGAAGCTGTTTTTGTTTATTTTTGGCCATTTTCATTGAAAACAATCACAGTAAGGTACTTAATTGTTACTCAGAAATGATTTGATGTTTGGATAAAAATGGCTGCATTGGACCCTTCAGAATTATACAGTATTAGTTTCTCTGAAGAGGTGGAAGAGTTTCAATCAAACATGCACTGCAGTAAATCTACCTCTGGATAGTGGATATTAATAGTAGATAATTGGTACACAGTTAAAAGTCTTTGTACAGAGCATCAGAAAACATTTATTCATTTCATCAAAGCTTCAGTCCACTTAGGAAAGCTGATTACTTCTCTTTTGATTATAATAAAGTATGTCTGCACCACCGCTCAAACATTACACACTAAAACAGACCTTGTTCTTGTTTAAGATAGCTATGACCTCACATGAGCCAGGGCAGCCTTCATTCAGAGCACTTCAGCAGCTGGGTTTAACCTCTTGTACAGCATTGATCATTTCCAAAATGCCGTATTGACCACAGCATGTAGAGGAGTCGATTGCAGGACGTTCGTTTATTTTTCTTCTCCTGTGAACTATTGAAGGGAAACTGCAATATAGCGGGATAGCAGGATTTGTGGACTGTATCAATAGCCTGTTCGTATTTGAATGCTTTACAGGGATTGTTATTAACAATAGCCTAATGTATTTTCCAGATGACAGATCATTTTGATAAATGATCTCTTTGTCCCTTTTACTTTATCTCATGCTGTCAAGCTGTCCCAGTCCATTTTTCACTTACCCTCTGTGATAGCTCTTGTCCAAAGGGTTTCATTTTTCTTGATATGTTGAGAGAGGGCGATCATCAATCAGGCTGAATCAGGCCTAACTATACAACCTGTTCGCAGAGCATTTTGTATTATGATGTACGTAAATCCGAGACACTCCATTTATACTGAACAAAAATATAAACACAACATGTAAAGTGTTGGTCCCATGTTTCATGAGCTGACAGAAACATTTTCTCTCAAAGTTGGTGCAAAAATGTGTTTACATCCATGATAGTGAGCATTTATTTATCCTTTGCCGGGATAATCCATCCACCTGACAGCAGGAATGTCCACCAGATCTGTTGCCAGAGAATTGAATGTTAATATCTCTACCATAAGTAGAGATAAGTAAATAAAAAACATGACTAGAAAAATAACCTCAATCAGTATTATACTGAGTAGTCTACTAGGTGTTTTAACCTATGCCCATTTCAGCCTGTTGTCAGAAACTTGATTCAATGTGGCCCATGTTGTTTCCCTCCTTACTTTAGAATGTGGATCACTAAGTGTGAGATTTGTTTAAAAAAAGTCACTGTCGGTATTTTTTTTTCAAATTAGTATACATTTGTTTAAAACTATGAAGGTGTGGCATTTCTAATGAATGCCACACATGAGCCACCTCCTCCATCGTTTTAGAAAAGTTGGCAGTACATCCAACCGGCCTCACAACCGCAGACCACGTGTAACCACACCAGCCCAGGACCTCCACATCCGGCTTCTTCACCTGCGGGATTATCTGAGACCAGCCACCCGGACAGCTGATAAAAACTGAGGAGTATTTCTGTCTATAATAAAGCCCTTTTGTGGGGGGAAAACTCATTCTAATTGGCTGGGCCTGGCTCCCCAGTGTGTGGGGCCTGCACCCCTGCGCAGTCATGTAAAATCAATAGATTAGGGCCTAATGAATTTATTTCAATTGACTGATTTCCTTATATGAACTGTAATGTTTGGTATGGTTACATAAGACAGATGGTTACTTAAGGCAAAAAACGAAAGTAGGGTAGTTGGTCGGGTGGATGGGTAGGTGTATAACACTAACGTCTAGCAATCCAAAGGTTGTGAGTTTGAATCTCATCACTGACAACTTTATCATTTTAGCTAATTAGCAGCTTTTCAACTACTTACTACATTTGAGCTACTTTGCATGTTAGGTAACCCTTCCCCTGGAAGTGGTGTTGGAGGGCCAGTAGGAGGCACTCTTTCCTCTGGTCTAAAAAATATCCCAATGCCCCAGGGCAGTGATTGGGGACACTGCTCTGTGGAGGGTGCCGTCTTTCGAATGGGACGTTAAACGGGTGTCCTGGACTCTCTGAGGTCATTAAAGATCCCATGGCACTTATCGTAAGAGTAGGGGTGTTAACCCCAGTGTCCTGGCTAAATTCCCAATCTGGCCCTCAAACCATCACGGTCACCTAAGAATCCCCAGTTTACAATTGGCTCATTCATTCCCCTCCTCTCCCCTGTAACTATTCCCCAGGTTGTTGCTGTAAATGAGAATGTGTTCTCAGTCAACTTACCTGGTAAAATAACGGATAAATATATATTTTAAATTAAACCCTAACTTTAACCCCTTTAGATAACCCTAACCTTAACCCTTTAACCTAACTCCTAAACTTGACCCTAACCTTAACCCTAACCCTTAACCCCCATCCTAGCTAACGTTAGCTAGCTAGCTAACTTTAGACACCTGGTCACCTTGTTAGACACCTAACATATTGCACATTTTGTACAAATTGTAATTTGTAATATATCATACGAAATGGGTGATGGACATCCAAAAATATACATACCATACAAAAATGGAATACCAGAGGTAATGTAATTTCCAGCGCTGTGCACGGAACAAACTGTACATCCACATCAAGGATCTACATTTTGTTCACTGCCTAAACTGTACATCCACTTACGCAATGTGCATGCGTCATCCCACCTGAATAATCAAGCCTGTTCCCATATAATCCATCTCTCCTTGAAACAAAAGTGCCACAGTGTTCTAACAATAACTGGAAAAGCAGCCCTGGGAAGAATTAGACTTATTCACTGATTAACAACCTTCTGCATTGCACAACGATTTCAATAATGACATTCGAGTTTTGCTCCTGTTATTGACGGAAGCCTTGGAATACGATCTTTGCACTACAAACCTTGCTGAAGGAAGTAGCAGCCTGCAGTACGTACAGTACATGCTGTCTTGGCTGCAGCTTCTGCAACTACTGTCAAATAAAACTTTGTGTCAGATATGATCTAATTGTGTCAGGGTGGCTGCTCCGTTGTTTACCTCTTGATCTTTTGCAGTGCCAATTCTGGATGCGGAGAGAGAGGGGTTCAACAATGAAGACCTTATTTTCTGGTTCAAACAAATGTGACGTATCTATACATTATGCAGCTGTTACTGGGTTTCTACAGCTGTTAAACATCACTCTGGACAGAGAGATTGCCACCAAATTTATATGAAATCTGCCTTCCATTATGAATGAGGGCCAGGTGTGCTTCATTGAAAGTGGGCCCGTTGTCAGGAGAACCTCCCACACACGCACGCACGCACGCACGCACGCACGCACGCACGCACGCACGCACGCACGCACGCACACACACACGCACGCACGCACAAACGCAGGCACGCACGCACGCACACACACACACACACACACACACACACACACACACACACACACACACACACACACACACACACACACACACACACACACACACACACACACACACACACACACACACACACACTATATCTGACAGACCTCCAGCCAATCGGGCTAGGTGTGGAATACGTGTGTGGTGCCCTTGAACTGCTAGTGACAGAAACTGGCAGCGAGAGGGCTCACTGGAATTCATAATGTAAAGTGTCACTGTTCTCATATTCCTTGAGAGTGAAGCAGCATTTTCAGGCAACAACAATTATTTATTGCTGTTACACTTTATGTTGCTATTTTTTTTTGCTTGGAAGATATCACCATTAAATGTATTGTATGTTGACCTATATTATGTTAGCAACACGCATGCCCCGCCCACCTGAGGATCTGCCTTTTCCAGCCATCTTTTTCCTGTGTTTGAGGGGTGCAGAATCCACTTGTCACTTCAATCTCGCTGGATTGATTGCTTTCATTTGACTCCTGCGACTCTTTCATACTCGTCGTGCCTGTCGTTTTTCCCCGTTAAAGTTACGACCGTTGAAATGTTTGTAATGACCTGTCAAACACCCCCCAGTAATGGCTGAAATGGGCTCAGTGTAATGCACAGTTTTTCTGTTGCATCTATAAGAATGCTAAAGCTTTGTCAGGAATTTAACGCATCGTCTCGACACTTACATCACACGAAAGAGAAGAAATATAACTTTATTTTGATGGGTGTTCATTTTTTGGTGAAATAATTTTTAAAATAATTTAGTACAGTTGAAATGTTTACAAATTGGATGCTCTGAAATCAAAGCAACTTCTGAAAATGAACACTCAGATTATAGTGATATTATGTCTGATCTTACAAAGAATGTAAAGTATGTATAGATAGGTGTAATCTAGAGCCAAGCCTGTTGATTTTTAATCTGAGGATGTCATGCTATTGACACACTTGTTGAGTTATGCAACAGAACATGACCACAACAGTAATTAATGAGGCTGTCTAGACAGCGCAGGTGAGTGCAGTTAGGCCAAGACCACAGTCATTGGCCTAGACAGTTTTTGGTGGGTGCAGGCCTATGCCATCCCTTTATGTTAATGTATTAATATATGCAAATACACCCAGTGTATTTATGCACATTACTCCCATATTATTTTCTTTATTTGAAGAAAAAATACCTAATACCATTAGAAAATATGTATATATTCCAAGAAAAAATGCAAAATTTGACTAACTAAATACCTGAATTCCCACCAAAATACCTGAACTCCATTAATTATTTGTCCGTGCCAGTAAAATATTAAATGTGGAAGTTTAGATGGAAGTTTAGAGTATCTTCATCCATTGTCCAACATTTATTATAATTGTTTATAAAACCCTTTACCAACCTTGCTAATTATATGTGGCACATGTTATCAATTCAATCCTAAAGTGACTGGTCATAGTGGTTTTTAGGATACAGATTAGTGGAATGCCACCATCGCTATTTATTACTTTGCAGTGAATACAATTTAGAATATGTGAGCATAAGAAATATATAAGGCAAAAATGTTCAACTTCAAGCCCCCAAAGAACTATCAAGTCTGACTATTTACAAGCCCCTTACATTTTTGCTGTTTCATTTTATGGCTGTCATAAATCTGTTGCATGGAGTGCAGCAGGACATATTGTAGATTGTATGTCCCTCCATCTGGAAGACCAAGTTTTGATTTCACTTCCGAGACCCGTAGAGACGGGGAGCCAGATGAGAGTGATTCAAAGCCCAGCCGGCTGACTCCACTGGAGCGATTGAGTGAGCCCCGGGAGGGTGTCTCTATAACTGTGGTCCTCCATCTGCTGTCCTGCAGGATCCACTTCACAGGACTGGCGGGTGCCCACTGTACCTAGTCCCAGTCCGGCTGATTCTTCCTCCCTGGGCCCGTCCGAAGTTCTAACCTGACCCCTCTCTGGAGCTGTGCCAGTGGGCTCTGCTGGGAGCCGGGCTGAAAATAACCCACCAATTCATCATGGAGAATACCAGCCGGGTGCTGCTGCCTGTGCTGCCTAGGCGCTTCTCTCAACTTCTGTAACTATTTCAGACTGACCGAGGGGACCATTCACAACTTCAATGCATTCATTATTCAAAAGCCTCTGCTGTGTCGTCTTTGTGTACCCCCATCAGATCAGTCCTCCTCCGGGTGGTCTGTGGAAATGATCAAATATCTCACCTAAAGTTCCATCCTGGATGCTTTTGGCATGCATTTAATCAGTTACTGCTTTACACTGCGACCAAGGCATCACAGTGATTGGCTTACAGCATATCACTGGCTGTTATGCAAAGAAAGGTAATGGTCTTCCCCACTTTGACTTTGCTTTTGATTGACCGCAATGCTCCTGAGAAATGTCCATGGTTAGCAATGGTTAGCAATTTTTCATATTAGCCTGTCCATCTCTCATCCTCATTAATCTATGAGGGTTTCACCAAAATGATCTAAACTTGTTGTTCTTACGGGGTGCAGGCGAGCTGAGTTACTGTAAGATGGTAGGATACTAAACAGCTTTCAGAAATATAATGTTTAATCTCTAACAGGAAACGGGGGAAATAGATGAATAGGAAAATAGTCACTTCCTCACCCTTTTGAAAGCAAGATATATTTTATTTACTGTATCTCCGAACTCGCATGAGGTCTATCTACAACACAGGTAGCACAATACAATCAAATACAATCAAACACAATCAAACATTACTTTAACTTTAACTCACTCTACACAAATGGCTGCACCACCAATGACACATCCGTCAAACTACTCAAACAACTGCTGATGACACAACCCTGGTCTCCGACAGCGATGAGTCCATGTACCGAGTAGAGGTTAACCGACTGGTGGCTTGATGCAGTCGCAACAACCTGGAACTCAACACAGTCAAAACCATGAAGATGGTAATAGACTAATAGGAAACGTCCCTCTCCGCTCTCCCTCTCAAAATCAATGGCTCAGCTGCTAGCACAGCTGAATCATTCAAAGTCACCAAGAAGGCTTACCAGAGGTGTAGTACATACGTCAGCTGAAGAAAATCAAACTCTCCGAGACAATTCTGATCCAATTTTACACTGCCATCTTTGAGTCCATCCTCACCTCTTCCATCACCCGTCTGATTTGGGTCTGCAACTGCCCGCTCCAAGGGAAAACTGCAATGCATTCTCCGGTCTGCAGAGAGGATCATCGGCTCTCACTTGCCCTCCATCGAGGACTTGCACGACTCCAGGACAAGTAAGAGTGTAGGAAAGATCATCTCCGACCCCGTCCACCCTGGACACCCCACCTTCCAAAAACTCCCCTCTGGCAAACGGTTCAGGTCAATCATGACCAAAACCACCCAGCACCTGAACAGTTTCTTCTCCTGTGCTGTGGCCCTCACCAACCGACCATTGGGCTCATAGGGATTAAAAGACATAGCACTCTGTGCCAAACACTGCACCAGATCATCATTGACCTTTCCTGACCTTGAAAAGAACAAGTCACTCCAAGTACAGTAGTTCATATACAGAGAGAGGTATTTGAGTCAGTGAGTGACAGCTACTTTGAGCTTATTACTGAGGCAGCAAACCAAAGGTACTGTATGCCTTGTTCATCCCATTTCAAGTCTAAATATGAACAACTAAGAAGTATGATCATACCCCAAACTGAGTTATGTTTAAGTATAAAATCATATGCGAAGATTGAGCTTACCTTAAGGACCTGGATTGATTTACTTTAAAAGGATTTCTGGTTTGATCTCAAATTTGTCAGGCTTCATCACTCAATCCATATCATATTTTCAAAATGACATTGCTACAGTACTTCCTATTCCTTAGTGTTGCATATTCCATGCCCCTTTACTTCATTATTTCAACATCTCATTGATTTCCTGATATTTAAAGCTTGTGAGTGGGCCAGCCAAACCCTTTAGCCAAGAAAGATCTTAATCAGCGAGATTGAAGATTGGTATCAGTTTGTCTCTTCCCTCTCTGTCCTCTACTGTATTTTACAAAATATGGTAGCATGGTAGTAATCTGCCTCACTATGTGGGTATTGAGTATTGTATACACCTCATACAGTGATTGGTATAATCATGAAATGTGATTGTCAAGTCACATATATAAGATGTGATGTAAAATGACTGTCTCCATCACTCTAACCCACCTTTGTGGAAATAGGATACAATAAACTGTATTTAAATATAAGTTCATGTAGTCAGATGTAATAGTACACGTAATAAAGAACATGGTGCAAAGGGTATTAGAAAGCAAGAGGGTTTCTTTATGCTCCATCTTGCCTGGTCTGCCTAGTATTTTATAACATGCAAGGGGAATCGACTGCCACAATTAATCACAATCTCCAGGCCCGTAATTATTACCTTTATTCTCACTGGGATCACTGGGATTTCAATCTGCAATTTATCCTCATCGGGCTTTTCAGCTGTTGTCATTCCATATAATAGACTGCTTTTGAAAGACAAGTGAACAGAATGCAGAATGTCAGCTTAATTAGTGTGCTTTCTGCCCACATGGCTCGCTGCTAGTCTGCTGCAAATTAGTTCCAGGGAGCACAGCTCAAGGACAAAGGGCTTGACACTTTGATATGTTTACACAACGAAGATCACTTACTGAACAGACATACAAGCAGTCTGCTGAAATCTGTTCTGAAAGACCACAGTTGTTCACCTTCTACTATGATAAGTAATAAACACACAGTGTGAAGGTAGTCAATTGTGAACTAACCCACATTAAAAAATACTATAGTAGCCTATACTATGGGATAAATTCTATAGTATTCACTGTAGTGTTTTTGCACTCTACTGTAGCATGTACAGTATGTACATGTAGTATACTCCAGTATTTACAGTTACCTAGTATAAATACTGAAGTAAAAGAACTGTGGTATATACTAAAGTAATGAATGTAGTGTTTTTCTGGATTGTAGTATACTGTACTATTTACTGTAGTGTTTTTGTGGACATTACTGTAGTATTTACTATAGTATTTTTGTTTTATTATCTTTGACATGGGAGTGGAGGCTTTCTCCTTGAGGAAACCTACTGAAGAAATACTTAAAGAGTACATTTTCCATAACCTGTAGGTAGGTAGGATTGTGGTCTGAACAAATAGTTCAGAGCTTCCACTCTTTTCTGTAACCTCTAGGAAACACAATGTATGGTCTATACTTGGCATCTATGTTTCACACTTATGGGTGGCAGATATTACGATATGGGGGAGGGGAATGGATATGGGGTATGCAAATTACATAGTGTAGTATTTACTATAGTCAAGAAAGTTTTATGTTTTTGCAGTCTGTAGTGTTTTTGTGGACATTACTGTAGTATTTACTATAGCATTCTACAGTATACTACAACATTCTATATTAAGTACTACACATGATCGAGGGACACGACATTGTGTAGTATAATATTCTACAGTATACTAGTTTACAGTATTCTATAGTAAACGGTAGTATTTTTTCATGTGGAATAATGGGTATGCAAATGTTTGTGCTATTTTGAATATGAGCAATATTCTGACTGAGTGCAATATTTGTTTGGTGTACTCTAACCGTAGGCAAACAAGAGCATTCTTGTGAGTCTTTAATAATAGCAGCAATGGAACTTTTTACAAAACAAAATAAATGCAGAATGAGTGTAGTTGTAGGCCTATGTGAGGCATCTGATTGAGTGGAGTTCACTTTTTCAGTGCTTTTTCAGATAGCAGACCTCTATTTTTTTCTTTCTACTGCACTACAGTACAGTGGAGTCCTGTAGGTGCAGTTTTACCCTCAACACCTTGACTTTGACAACTGGACCTGAAAAGGCTTCAAATACTTCAAACATCAATGGGCAGCGCTGTATCTCCAGGATCCCCCACTTGTCTATTCTGTGTGTGTTTCTAGAGCTGACGAATCGGGAGCAAGGAGCTGGGAACTCCTGGACTAGGAAGGGCTGTGAAATCTAGAATAATCATCCATCTAGGAAGAGCAGACAAACCCTGCCCGTTGCACCACAAACACGTGTGTTACAGTAAGTGCCCCATGTGCCTCTTCCAAGAAAAACATGCACTAGCATGTCATACCTAGAAGAATATATCCCATTTTCAGCAAGTCACCGCGAAAAAAGAGCCATCATCATCATCAACATTAGCATGTCCTACTAATACAAGCAGTAACCACATGTATGTCTTTCGAGTCTTTAATTTGATTGTTTTCAAAGAACATGGAGGTATATTCTATATTTCTGGTGTATCAGGTATTTTTTTCTGTTGGACAGCGGATGCCAGGTATTGGCATAACACAGTAGTAGTGAATGCACACTAGAGTGAATGCACACCTTATTGAATAAAAAAACATACACATTTCTGGGGATGAATTCAATTTAAATGTATAGCTGTGATTCAGAATGGGGCATCTGTATTGTGAGATCAAGAGTCCTCCAGAGATGATAAGATGGGGACTTGACAGATGTGAATTTGTTGTGATGTGCAGGCGGAGGATAGAGAAGGGCAGAGAAGAGCTGTGTACAGTAGCTACTACAACCCCTCTCCACGCTAGCGGCTGATAATTGCCTTTTGCGTTACACTCACATTGCACCTGGATCCCATTGGCGAGAGACGTGGCACTTTTATCAGGGTGCTTCTCGGGACAGAGGAGAGCTGTAAATAGTAGAATGTTTCTCCACAGGGAACCAGTGAAGCATTGTTGTATTCACACTCGCAATCTGGGGGCATCACAACACCATTGCTTACGAGACAAAATGTACGCCTGTCCAGGACTCTCTTCGTTTAACAGTACGTTTAATCTGGCGACAGGTTATTCAGTGCTGATGTGTGTTTTCTCATGTGGAGGTGTATTCATTTGTTTTGAAGCACCGAACACTAAGGTTGTGGGGTACTGTTGGACAGTGCATATTTGTAGAGAGATTGGCTCACAGTTGGCCTATTTTATTGAAGCCTCCAACAAACAACAAGTACACAGCAAGCTCCCACTTTCCCAATATCCTCCTGGCCATGACTCATGAGCCAGAAATGTTATTGCTCTGCTACAATTTGCTCTCATTTTTGCTTTGCTCAGGGGTGTCACCAGTGCACCCCCTCTCCTGCCCAGCTCTGGAGTGGCAGAGAAGCCTGACAGTGTTAGCTGTTGTTATCTGTTATGTTCAGACTGTATTCATAGTCATTGGGACCCAGCTCCATGCATTGTCTACACCGCCTTTCCCAACCATCACTAACACCATTAAGCTCAATACATGACACATACTGTAAGCTCTCAGCTCATCTCCCTTGAATAACGATGTGTCCCTTTTTGACAGGTGAAAAGGTGACATACTGTAAAAGCACAGGAGGAGGATTGAAATCTGTATATAATAGTCAAAGGTTTCAACAAACAAGTGCTCCATCTCAGATAACACACCAAAAACCAAAGTGGAGGACGGAAAAGTACAAAAAACAATAAATAAAGAAGTTAGTGTAGACATTTACTATAGGATGTTGGACTGAGGCTGTGGAGAGATAATTAATGTCAAAACAGTGCACTGGTACAAATAGGCTCTGGGTCTCCTCCTAGGCTGATATGGCCACAATGCACCAGCAGGCTTTACAGGCCTTCAAGTGCTTCAGTGGAGACACATTCCACCAGAATGCACTGCAAAGCCTTTGACTGCCCCTCTAATGAGGTGGAGGACTGTCCGCAGCCTGCAGTCCCCAGCCAGGCCCTCCCTAGCTCCCCCTCGCTCCCTACTCACAGCCCCTGCTCCCTCTGGGCCTGTCAGACTCCCTCTCGCCTCTCACTGACTGACTGGGCAGATGAATAAAAACAAGCTCTTTTGCGGATCGCTTGTGCCTTTTTAAAGACCGGAGCCCTGGCAAGTCGTCCTGATGGTCTCTATAGTCCTGTTTGGCCCTGTTAACTGGGCTAAAGTGGGACGCCACGGCAAGCGCTCAGATGTTGCCTTGAAAGATGTGTTTGTGGGCGTCTGAGACACTGGTCATGTTTTGTCAGCACATCAAGGTCCTGGTGACTGTTGTATGTTGTGCATTTATGTCTTTGAAAAGGCTGCAACAATGGCATTGAGGTGCAACATGGTATAATTACTGCCCTCATTCCCATCACGCTCTATGTACTGTATGTAATGTATGTTGTTTTTGAAAAACAACAAAATATGCTCTACACGGATGGTGGACTCCACCCAAACCATCAAGGAGCCTGGACCCTCTCCTCACATTTTAAGACAGCATTAAGATATTGACTCAGACAGACCAAGCCCCGCTCAGGTAATACCTCCCATCCTCTCTAAGCGTTATCAGCGTAGTGTTGTCTATACCTCCAGGGGTGTTGTCAGTTGTAATCTTCTACCCATTCGTTTTAACTCCACTCTTAGTTGTGCTATTGTTAGCTCAAATGAGGAGCCCACTGTGGACTGCTCGCCCAGTGCTTTAAGTTCAAATTTAAATTCCATTAACTTGAATACCCCCTCTGTTTTCAAATCACGTAGAGGGCTTAGGCTGTTCCACGATAGCAACCAAAGCCCATGTAAGTCAGTTTAATATTCCATTATTTGTTACTCTGAGAGTTCCTCATATTGACTTCGGCTGCGGCCTCAGGCCCTATCGTTTTAACCTTGGAAAAATAATTCAAATTTCTTCTCCTTCCACTATTTCTAATAGGGATAGACAAAATGTTGCAGTTCTATGCAATCTGATAGCCATACAAATTATATAAATATCAACCATCAGACAAGGCCTGTAACCACCTACTGAGCATAGCTTGTTTGAGTTGGAGCTTCCATGTGACTTAAAAAAAACGTAAAGGACTTGGGTTAATGTATCGGAACATTAGGAGCTTACTTCCTTATCTGGATTACATAAAGATCTAGGCTATGCAAACGAATCCAAACATTCTGGTCCTGACTGAAACCTGGATCTCTGGGGACATTCTGGACTCTGATATTAATATTGAGGGTTATCATATGTTCAGAGCTGACAGACAGGGTAGAGGTGGTGGAGTGGCCATTTTTATTTGAAAGAATTCTCCGTCCCTACTGAAATCCATTTCCCTTGCCAATTTTTTTTAGCAACAATCTTTAAGCCTTTGTCTAGGGAAAAAGGTATTCAGAACTGTTATAGTGGTCGACCGTCCTCCCTTTGCTAACCTTTGTGTACTCAAGGAGTTAACTAGTTTGTTGTCTTTTTTTACTAAATCAGAAGTTGTTATCCTGGGTGACCTAAATTATGATTGGGAAATGTAAGCTTCTGACAATATAAAAAACATGTGTAATGATCTAAACCTAACCCAGCCGTTAACTAAGCCTGCACGGCCCAACCCTAGAGATCCTTCAAAGTCATCTCTGATTGATCTTATTTTAACGACTACACCAGAGAAATATGTTTCTACTGGTGTCTTCGCCCAATGCATTAGTGAACATTGCCCAGTTGTTTGTTTTAGAGATGTGAGAACACAACAATCGAATCCTCGTGTCAATACAAAGGGTACCGTGTCAAGTGTCAACTTTCTTAATAATTATGTCCCAATTTCACGTTTTTTTGTCTAGCTAAGATCCTTGTATCCTTGCTAAATGTACAAGTTTTCTCTTTTTTATCTGAGAAATGTATTTTGAATGTAAACCAATCAGGGTTTAGGCCTGGGCAGAGCAGTATTACAACAACCTCTTTAGTTGTTAATGATCTTGTCATTGCTTTAGACACTAAAATGACATGTGCAGAGTTGTTTGTGGACCTGTCAAAAGCTTTTGATACTGTTGATCATACTATTTTATTGAATATGTTGTCCTCGATAGGCCTGAGCTTTGACACCTGTTCTTGGTTTCATGAATATCTTAATGACAGAACTCAATCAATCAATCAAATGTATTTATAAAGCCCTTCTTACATCAGCTGATGTCACAAAGTGAGCACGGTGGCTAGGAAAAACTCCCTAGAAAGGACAGAACCTAGGAAGAAACCTAGAGAGGAACCAGGCTATGAGGGGTGGCCAGTCCACTTCTGGCTGTGCCGGGTGGAGATTATAACAGAACATGGCCAAGATGTTCAAATGTTTATAGATGACCAGCATGGTCAAATAATAATAATCACAGTAGTTGTCGAGGATGCAGCAAGTCAGCACCTCAGGAGTAAATGTCAGTTGGCTTTTCATAGCCGATCATTCAGAGTATCTCTACCGCCCCTGCTGTCTCTAGAGAGTTGAAAACAGCAGGTCTGGGACAGGTAGCACGTCCGGTGAACAGGTCAGGGTTCCATAGTCGCAGGCAGAACAGTTGAAACTGGAGCAGCAGCACGACCAGGTGGACTAAGGACAGCAAGGAGTCATCAGGCCAGGTAGTCCTGAGGCATGGTCCTAGGGCTCAGGTCTTCTGAGAGAGAGAAAGAAAGAAAGAGAGAAAGAAAGAGTGAAAAGAGAGAGAGAATTAGAGAGAGCATACTTAAATTCACACAGGACACCGGATAAGACAGGAGAAATACTCCAGATATAACAGACTGAGCCTAGCCCCCGATACATAAACTATTGCAGAACTCAGGCCATCGTGATGGATAGAGTTAAGCCAGTACATAAAGGTGTACAACAGGGGTCGATTTTGGGACCTGTTCTCTTCGCTATTTATATAATCACCATTGGTCAATCTGTAAAAAATTGCTAAACTTCATCTATATGCGGATGATACTATTATGTGTGCTATTGCCCCGACTGTTGATCTAGCTGTGTCAAAACTAAATTGAGATTTAATAGCTATGCAGGAATTCCTTGCTGATTTACAATTTGTGCTTAATATGGGGGGAAATACATGTTGGTTTTAAACTCTTGTAAGAATGTTTCAGATGAACTACATGTTCACTCATTAGATGGTCCTCCAATCAAACGTGTTCCCGCATATACAGAACCAGTCAAAAGTTTGGACACACCGACTCATTCAAGGGTCTTTCTTTATTTTTTACTATTTTCTACATTGTTGAATAATAGTGAAGACATCAAAACTATGAAATAACACATATGGAATCATGTAGTAACCAAAAAAGTGTTAAACAAATCAAAATATATTTTTGATTATAGATTCTTCGAAGAAGCCACCCTCAGGATTGATGACAGCTTTGCACATTATTGGCATTCTCTCAACTAGCTTCACCTGGAATGCTTCATCCCAAATCTTCTCAATTGGGTTGAGGTCGGGTGATTGTGGAGGCCAGGTCATCTGATGCAGCACCATCACTCTCCTTCTTGGTCAAATAGCCCTTATACAGCCTGGAGGTGTGTTTTGGGTCATTGTCCTGATGAAAAACAAATGATAGTCCCACTAAGCGCAAACCAGATGGAATGGTTCTGCTTTTCTGATGTATCAAATACTTATGTCATGCAATAAAATGCAAATTAATTACTTAAAAATCATACAATGTGATTTTCTGGATTTTTGTTTTAGATTCCGTCTCTCACAGTTGAAGTGTACCTATGATAAAAAAAATTACAGACCTCTACATGCTTTGTAAGTAGGAAAACCTGCAAAATTGGCAGTGTATCAAATACTTGTTCTCCCCACTGTATATATATATATATATATATATATATAAAATACACAATATATATATATATATATATATATATATATATATATATATATATATATATATATATATATTGTGTATTTTATATTGTATTATACAGGGCACATTTGGAAAATAAACCTAGGTCTCAATATGTGTTCCCTGTCAAAATAAAAGTTAAATAAATAAAAAAATGATTATGCTTTTTTTGACCTTGAAATAAATATATTTGCTTGCTTAGGATTTTATGTCTCTAAATTCATTCCTAATGCACACATGCAGAGCAGTCTTTTTATGTGCTAGCTGGTTTCAGAGAGTCATAATGTGAGCAATGCTACCGTGTAGTGAATGCTATCAAGGTTATTGATTTAGGCCGTAAATTGTATGTATTGTTCAAAACAGTGAAGTTGCAGGTCTTTCTGATGATGATAACCTGCATGCACCAGTGACTTCACTAAAAATTCTCAATATGGACGAAGGAGTGCAGTGCATGCTGGGTCCTTCCCCACAGAGCGCAGGTTGCCAAATAGGAGGGCTGTTGGCCGATGGCAGATGGTGTGGGGGGAGATTACACTGTCATTGGTGCATGGCATGAGATTGCACTGGTGTGAGTCGCTGTGGGTGAGCGTGGGATACAGTTACTCCTCCGTATGCGGATTAGCGTTAGTGTTTATACTGGCTGTACTCTCCTATATGTGTCTGCAGAGCCAGTTCACTGTATGCTACCAGACAGGGCCAGTTGCACTGTTCCCCAGCCTCAGGGAAGAATGTTAAATGCAGCATTTTGTCTCTAACGAGAATCCAAACAGTCGGCATACTGTATGGTTTATATGCTCCATTTCTCCCCCTGGACTATGTTGCGTGCAGGATATTTATTATACAAAATATGAATTACAGAGGAATCACTGAGCAAGCCTACTTTGCATAGGACTGTAGTAGAAAATGGCTGTCCTAATGATATTGCTACTATAAAACCAGGATGAGACTAGGGAACCTCATTAATTACAGTCCCAGTCCAACAACTCTTTACGATGCATGGTACATTTAAGACAGACTGTAATCCATTTGAACAACTGTATCTTTACAGAGGCAATTAAGGACAAGAACCTTGCTAGAGGGCACAAAAACCTGAACCTCCTGGGAATCTATCTCACTGGAGTTAAATCACCAGGCCATTGGCCATCTGTGGTACCCCATGCTGACACAGTGAAACAATGCTTTGATTATACATTCAAGTGAAATTGGTAGGCATAATAATGGTAAGACCCCAAGGTCAAGGGGAGCTCAAGGTCAAGAAGAGCTAGCAGTGTACTTGGTTAGAGTGCTACGTTGCAGGGCAGAACAAAAGCATCTTTCAATGAGGATGTTTGGTCAAATTAGTGGTGGAGTGTGTCATTTTTTTTATTTTTATGTATATTATAAATTACACATGCCATTTCCAATTAGCAGTATGTACTAAATATTAAGTAATTACGGTAATATAATGTGATAGGTTGCTATGTAAGATTTTTCTCTTTATATTGTGCAAGCAACATTTTGTCCAGATGGGGGCACTGAAGACAACATAAAACTGAATCAGGTGAGGGATGGGTTCCATTCAACATCGAGATCACGAGCGATATATTATTGGAAGTGGAATATAAAAAAACATGGTTTAAATTGTTTTAATAAAGTATTTGTGGAGAAAGTGTTACTGATAGTGATGATTATTATTGAATGTCATGATTTATGACCAAATCACTAAGGAAAACTGCTACTCTGCAACGTGAGTGCTGCTCTTGTCAGTTGTCATTTCTATCTCTACCAGGGGAGGGTAGTACAAGCCAAGTTTAGGAGAAGACTACACAAATTGTAGGCACAGGGAGGTTACATAGGGCTGTAGGACTTTCCAATCCCTATTTGATCCCTTTCCATCAGCTGCCTTATTAGACATTTTAAATATTTTTCTCTCTCTCTCTTTTTTACAAAGATACTTTAAACAATCAGCCAATACTTCCTCATCAAATTCCATAACTCCATGACCTTACATGGGGTGCAGATGCAGGTATTGAAATGACTCAAATTGGATTCCACTGAAATTACACAGACACACCTACACTGGGGTCAGAAATGATTGACAATAATACATTGTGTCAAAGATCATACCCCCAAGACATGCTAACCTCCCCCTGTTGTTGGTAATGGTGAGAGGTTAGCATGTTTTGGGAGTATGAACTTTGACCCTCCGTAACTTTCTCACTTATTATTATTCACGATTCATTCAGGGTTATTTATGATCATGGTAGCATCCACATTAATGAAGAAGTGTTGAGAAACATATTCTATTCTTACTTGCAATAAAAGTGACTGCAAAATGACACAATACATTATTTACCATTCAATTCTATTGGACACAAAATAATCTGAAACACAACCAAAATGAACTGCAAATGCATCCAACAAGTTTGTAAAGTCACAGGCTTGATGTAGACCTTGAGTGCTAGGAATATAGGACAAAATACTAAACCTTTGACTACTTTCTTTGTAAGAACCTTTAGGGGTGTCAACAGGGGCGGACTGGGAACAAGAATCGTCCCTAGCATTTCTAACACACTGGCCCATTTCTTTCTTCAAGGCACCCACACCAGCCATTTTTTTTCTTGAAGCCCACATTTCTTGAAGCCCACATTTGCCCAAAATACCAGATGGACAGTCCGCCCTATGTGTCAATAATTTTGACCCCTACATTTGTGAGAAAAAAAGTATTACTTGTTGAAGAAAAACTTTTGAACGAGTAGGTGTCCTAACTTTTGACTGGTAGTGTACTGTACATTGTATGCTACATTTAAAAAAGTATAATAATTTCATACAACTACTCTTGCTCAGGTACTAGATTTTGTTTATTTTTACTATTTTCTACATTGTAGAATAATATTGAAAACATCAAACCTAGTGTTAAACAAATCCAAATATATGAGATTTGAGATTTTTCAAAGTAGCCACCCTTTTCCTTGATGACAGCTTTGCACACTCTTGGCATTCTCTCAACCAACTTCACCTGGAATACTTTTCCAACATTTTTGAAGGAGTTCCCACATATGCTGAGCACTTGTTGGCTGCTTTTCCTTCACTCCGTGGTCTGACTCATCCCAAACCATATCAATATCACTCCATAACTCTCCTTCATGATCAGATAGCCCTTACACAGCCTGGAGGTGTGTTGGGTCATTGTCCTGTTGAAAAACAAATGATAGTCCCAGTAAGCGCAAACCAGATGGGATGGCGTATCGCTGCAGAATGCTGTGGTAGCCATGTTCGTTAAGTGTGCCTTGAATTCTAAATACATCACTGACATTGTCACCAGCAAAGCACCCCCACACCATCACACCTCCTCCTCCATGCTTCACGGTGGGAACCACACATGCGGATATCATCCGTTCACCTACTCTGCATCTCACAAAGACACAGCGGTTGGAACCAAACATCTTTACATTTGGACTCATCAGACCAAAGGACATATTTCTAATGTCCATCGCTTGTGTTTCTTGGCACAAGCAAGTTTCTTTGTCTTATTGGTGTCCTTTAGTAGTGGTTTCTTTGAAGCAATTTGACCATGAAGGCAGTTGAGCAGTTGATGTTGAGATGTGTCTTTTACTTGAACTCTCTGAAGCATTTATTTGGGCTGCAATCTGAGGAGCAGTGAACTCTAATGAACTTGTCCTCTGCAGCAGATGTAACTTTGGGTCTTCCTTTCCTGTGGCATCCTCATGAGAGCTAGTTTCATCATAGTGCTTGATGGTGTTGGCGACTGCACTTCAAGAAAATGTCACAGTTCTTGACATTTTCCGCATTGACTGACCTTCATGTCTTAAAGTAATGATGGACTGTCGTTCCTCTTTGCTTATTTGTTCTGTTCTTGCCATAATAAGGACTTGGTCTTTTACCAAATAGGCCTATCTTCTGTATACCCCCCTACCTTGTCACAACACAACTGATTGGGTCAAACGCATTAAGAAGGAAAGAAATTCCACAAATTAACTTTTTAAAGGCACACCTGTTAATTGAAGTGCATTCTAGGTGACTACCTCATGAAGCATGGTTGAGAGAATGCCAAGAGTGTGCAAAGCTGTCATCAAGGTAAAGAAAGGGTGGCTACTTTGAACAATCTCAAATATAACATATAGTTTGATTTGCTTAACACTTTTTTGGTTACTACATGATTCCATATGTGTTATTTCATAGTGTTGATGTCTTCACTATTTTTCTACAATGTAGAAAATATATATATTTTTAAAGAAAAACCCTTGAATGAATAGGTGTGTCCTAACTTTTGACTGGTACTGTGGCACATCATTTGAATAATTAATTTTATACAGTCGTTATTGTTCATTTTTATCAAGCGTGTCAATAATTTCGGACCCCACTGTAGATGGTCTCACGTTAGCATTGGGTCTGTCTGACTGAGACGCAAAGAGCAGTACGAGTGTTTGTGGAGCCAGTGTACAGCCTATCTGCTCATCAAAACAGACCACCTGTGAAGGATGGCCAACCCATCCACCATTTAACACACAATAGACAATAGCTCAGCTCGTATTGACCACAAACATGCACCATCCTGGATCCTCCCACCATTATGGCACCAGCTAAGGAACCAGACATATATCTTGCCAGTACTCAAACTTCAGATATTGAATGTATAACTTCAGCTATCAGCTTAAATACACCTAAAAAAGATACTATCAGCAATCTTATAGCTCAGGGCTCTCTCTCACTGATAAGGTGTTATTGCAGAAAATGTACTTATTATTCAGCCTGAACGTAGACATAAGCAGAGACAGAGAGAGTAAGAAAGAAAGAGAAGAAAGAGAGAGAGAAAGAGAGGCAGCGAGACAGAGAGAGAGAGAGACTGTGTAGGGGGGTTTCATCTAAACACAGAGGGCAGACAGAAACTCGATTACTGGGAAATGTAACTCTCCTGTCAGAGTGACAGTGACATTGTGGGAGGCAGGCTGAGACTCCTGATGATACCATCAAAGTCCTCCTTTATTTGTCTTGATGAGGAAGCGATTCCGCTTCCCCAGAGCCCCTGGGGGCATGCTGATGTCATCTGCCTGTCACCCACCATGACTGGAAGTCTCACTGCTGCCAGGCGTCAGGCACAGATGAATTAAGTCTGCTGCTCAATGCATGAGGTCTCACAATGTGACTGGTCAAGCCCAGTAATAACAGTCATTAGCATCTTCGCTGCTTCTCCTACGGGGTTGTAGTGGTTGTATCACTATGATACCACCACTCCAACAAGAGTTAGCGAAGACTTATACTAAAATGTGTACTTCTACTGCTGCTACCACTACTTCTACTAGTGCTACCCCACTGGGCACACACTGCTTGAAATCAACGTTGTTTCCACGTCATTTCAAAGAAATTACATTGAACCATGGGATAGACGTTGAATTGACATCTGCGCCCAGTGGGACTAGTCCTAGTACTAGGCCTACTACATTTTGTTATTTCTTTTCTCTTGGTTATGCCCCACCCTTATTTCTTAGAGACACAAAAGCCACTGCCAGACAGAAATGTGTGTTGCTCCTTTCCAGGATTTTTGGAGCAAATGCAAGTTACATATAATATTGCCAGTATGTTTGTGTGTGTGTGTGTGTGTGTGTGCCCTTTGAATGTCTGAGTCCAAGGCAGCACTTTGTTGAAGAGACAGATTCATCAGCAGCCTTTTGTGAGTGTCCCTTGCCTCCAGCACCTTTGGCTTCTACAGATGACTGCAGACAAACACATGTGGTCTATCGAGATTATACCTCATTTGAGATGTACAATGGTCGCATTAGAGCGTTTGAAAGGACCTCTGAATCCCCTGTATTCACAATGGTGACAGGTCGCAGATGCTGATTTTTAACTGTTTATTGTCTTTGTCCATTGATGCATATTATAGGATAAGAAATCCATGAATTGAAGTGAAGCATAAAGTGCTTCAATGTAAATGTCTGAAAATAAATCCCATAATCAGCTGCTTACCACCTAGTGCTAGACAATATATAATGATATGCAGCCAGATTGTCAATTGACTTCCTGCATTCCACCTAGCCTCTATCTCCATGGCAACCCCTTGGCTCTTTTCATGGTTGTTGCGAAAGAAAAATAGTTCAAAACACTCGTATTCACTCTCACATCGTGCCAGTCTCTGAATTAAACATGAACACTTGTTTTTTAGACGAAGAAACACCTGAATATTCACTTCTTTTCGTTTTTTAATTCTATCAAAATTCACTTCCACTATATTATCTACCATAGACTTTTTTGTTGTCGTGGATATCATGTAAAGCAGTCTATGGCTTCTGGGAACTCGTAAAGAATGTGTCATGATGCCCCGGATGCGCAGAGAGGGCAGGCGTACGAGAGCCAGGGAGAGATAGTGGGGGGCTGGATGTCAGAGCTGACACTAACATGGCCCTCTCTGTCCTCTGTCACAGTGAGCTCATCCAGTCCAGACCTGACTCACTGCCTGGCGTCCTGCTCCTCCTTTGGGAGCCACTCTGAATCCCTCTCACTCACTAACACACTGACCCCAACAGATCATGTGTCTACGTCTGTGGAGTAACAGGATAGCTTGTCTGCTGGAACAAGCACAAGAAACAAGCTGGTGTCGTTGCGCAAGAACACCACCACCACTTGAAAACAAACTCTTGATTTGTTTCCGGGTTTCGCTAATCTCTTTGTTACATAACATGCTTAATCTGCTCTTCTTTGAACACAATCATCGGTTTAATTGTGTCCTCAGCCAATATGATGTCACGGTTACTTATGCTGGATTATCATGGCAAATATGATCACACATGCAATGTCTTCTAATTACTGAGATCATTTCAACACCAGGGGAAAATGTCACTTGTCACCTAAATGTCATCATCATCATACCACTGTTATTCTCTACAGTGTGGAGCGCTGTGTGATGGCTGTCTCTTCACTGCAGTAAATGACATCACATAGCTGTGTGTGAGGTTTTAAACACAAGGGGTGAGAAGTGAAGGTGAGAAAAATATGCTGCAACAAACTGTTGTAGGGAAGAACAGAAATAGTTCAAACGCAGTCCCAGAGTGAACGCAGCGAACACAACTCTGACAGAATAGCACCCTTAGAAACAAACATGTCCCTCTTATTTGGCCTATGAAAGGACCCCAATGAACACTCCTCATGGCTCTTGTATGTGTTCCCCACAGCCCTATAAGGAAACAGGTGGTGCTGTTCCCCCCTTCCTCTGAACCCACTTCAAATGTCAGGGGGCATGCAAGAAGATGGCAAATATGAGGGATTATTTGTATTGATTTTCCTCTTTTATTTTTAATTAGCCCAAGGGCTTAAGCCTTGATTAGATTGGATTCTGGCTTTAACACTATTGATTTTTGATAGACTCCTCTAAATCCACTCTCTTCCTTATTACAGATCCCTGCTACCTCCCTCGTGGGCTGTGTTCGTAGTGTTACCAAACATGTAGTCTGTTTCTAATGGGGCCAGAAACCATTTGATCGAAAGTGACAAAATAACACCCCTTCTGTCCCACGGGCCCAATTCTATTACCATGTTATGAACTTCCCTTGGGAGTAAAGAAGCCCTGTGCATTCTGGGTAAGTGTGCAGAACAGACACTCCAGCATTATTCTGATCTTTAAACCTGATCTTGGGAATTATTCAGGACATTTACAGCACAGAGCAGCTCAGCCCCTCATGCCTGGATGGGTGTTTATCATGTGTGTGAAACCTCCAGTGATAAAGCTGGTGAATGACATCCTCCTACAAGAATCAGCCTTTCATATCAAAATGTATTATTTTTTTATTTTTTTTACGCAACCTTTCACACAATAATGAGCTACAATGTACAACATCACCCGGGGTGATAGCTCTCTCTTAACATGAATTCTTTGCTGTATTCACACACAGATCAGATATGGCCATACCTGCCCACCAATTTGGCTGAGTGGAAAGGCAATTATTTGCATGATCACACAGTCATTGTGTTGCATCCATCCATTGAGAAATGTAATTATAGTATGGTAAATTCTTTCAGAGGAGAAGGACAGAAGTGAAGACTCTGCCTGCCATCTACATTGACGAAGACTGCAGGTTTCTCACTGTGTACACAGTGATGCACAAACCATTCAATCCAACTTTACCTTATGTTTAGTAATGAACTTCAAACCTCTTTCAATAATGTTATGTAAAATGTACATCTTTGTATGGCAACTATAAAACCCATCACTGGCTCTCTTGTTCCACACCTACATACAGTATATGACCCAATACCGACCCAATACCGATTTTTTTTATTAGAAGTTTATACATTTTTATTTTACCTTTATTTAACTAAGCAAGTCAGTTAAGTACAAATTCTTATTTTCAATGACGGCCTAGGAACTTTCGGTTACTAGTCCAACGCTCTAACCACTAGGCTACCTGCCGCCCCAGTACAGAAGTACAGTCTAGACAATATTATGTTTTACATATCAAGTGTAACAGCAGTAATATGACAAATATGAAAGGGAAATATCATATTGCGCTTATTGTTGAGTAGGTGACAGTCTGTTGCCATCTGTTTGCTATCTCACCTCAAATGTAATTTCCTTAACATTTAAATTGCTACAGTATGGAAACAACTCTTAGCTCCCACATTTCCTGCCCCCCATCTAACCGCTGCCAGTATCTCCCAGCTTTTATTTTGTGAGAGGATGCTCCTTAGTTCCCTCATTAAGAGTAAATGATTCCATGAAGGCGGTATGATGGAGCTCCACGCCAGCACTGGTTTGTTCCCCTGGGATCTCGCCTACGCCTGCTGTAATCTGCTTCAGGAAGATGTATGCCTCTCTCTGCCTCTCCCTACCTGCTGATAATATTAATACAAACTCAGGACAAGGTATGGCAGTGTCTCAAGGCAGCACATCCCTGTCTCTGGGGCTGGGGGTGTGGGGGTGTTCATTAGAACACAGTGAAGCTACAGATGGCTTAGGAACATTCTGATGCAAGATGGTGGCAAATATATGTACTGTACTCCATGGTGTGTTTGGCACAAAGAAGTAGTGTTCGTCAAATCATTGCGAGATTAGACCACATTTTTTGACAAAGCTCAAATTGCAGGGCTACCTTTAGGAGATAGCAATCCTACACATTGTATTCAACAATCAAATGTCATATTATGCTGTTATTTTGTGGTTTGTAAATACCCTTGAGGAACCAATTCTGCTTTTTTTGGCGTACATGTATCATAACGTTCTTTATGCTTTCTCCCGAGGATTCAGTCTGACAGATGGGGACCTAATACATACTGACTATTTGTTAAAAGAAGAAAACAATTGTTTGCAGAAATCTGTCATTCATGAGTTTTTAGTCTCCCTGTTTATGTTTCCTATCAGCTCTGAATGGTTTCATCTTCAAGTGAAATGAATAAGCACTCGGCTTACCTTTGATCTAGCCTTCTAAATGTCACAACAATAATGCATGTATTACTAGACAATATGATGCATTAACATGTTTTTTTTGTATTTTTTTCCTATCAGGGTTTTTTGCTTGTGCTCCCCAGGGGAATATGTTCTTAGCCTGATGAGTGGTCTGCTAAGTGAGAGATTACTAGGGCCTCCTGAGAAGGGCTAGTCTTCCAGACCGGTAGCCAACTGTTCCACAAGACTGCCTTCCCTTTCCATCAAAGTTGGTCAATGGCAAATGACAGATGGTAATATAATTCCTATTGAATTAAAAGGTATATGCCAATAATCAGATTAATATGCTTCTTTTGCACCATTAAATCCAATTAATTGGCTGTATTTGATGTGTATTGAGAATAAATAAATAAGTAGATTATACTGCAAACCGAGTACAATTCCTGTTCAACTACGACAAAAAATCTACGGGTACTTCAAAACATATCGAATGTACTGTATCCCTCAAAAAGGGCACTTCAGTTCCGGGTAAATAATACACCATGCAACATTGTGCTCGCCTTTTGGCAACACACTCTGTCTTCATTTTTTATGAAAGCCTATGGGCTGACTGGTAAAGGAGCAGCAGGCAGAAAACAGGCTGCATATTTACTTCCAGCTCATTTATTCTCATTATGCAGCCCTCCAGAAGTCAATGAGGGGATTTCTGCCCCACAGAGATACCCATGGTAGAGAAAGGGGAGGAGAGAGAGAGAGTGAGTGACAGAGAGTGTGAGAGATGGTGTGTATAGATGTATCTAAAGGACGAGGGGTCAGAGTGACACAGGGACACAGAGAGGAAACGGGGCGAAGGGGGGGGTTGGGGGGGGGGGGGCACATTCATTCATTCATGCTAGGCCCGTGAACTTTGACACCTCTGACAGAGGTGCCCTTTGTTAGCAAACCCAACTCTGGTGACATGAGCTCATTCATTTCCTTTCGCTCAGTATCCATGGAACATTTATCATTCTGACTCATAACAAGGCTATATGCTCTGTCTGGTGGTGGCGGATGTGATGCTGGAATTACTATCTTGAAATATTGGATCAGTTGAGGACATAATCCACATTTTCATTAAATCTTCACAAACAGGCACGTGCTTGTCTACCTGTGCTCGAGCACCTGCTCCTTTGCCCTCCAACTCGCCAGTTTTTGTCGTTGTTGTTTCCGAACCCACTGCCCCGCAAGTCGTTGAGACGTCAAGTAGCCACCCGCCGCCCCACCCCGTCTGTTGGTTGGTTGCGCCTGTTGGTCTGCCCTGTACGGATCTCGCGCCCAGTTGCGCATATTCAAATCAAGTCAAATTGTATTGGTCACATACACATAGTTAGCAGATGTTATTGAGAGTGTAGCAAAATGCTTGTGCTTCTAGTTCTGACAGTGCAGCAATATCTAACAAGTAATCTAACAATTCCACAACAACTACCTAATACACACAAATCTAAGTAAAGGGATGGAATAAGAATATGTACATATAAATATATGGATGAACAATGACCAACCGGCATAGGCAAGATGCAATAGATGGTATAAAATACAGTTGAAGTCGGAAGTTTACATACACTTAGGTTGGAGTCATTAAAACTAGTTTTTCAACCACTCTACAAATTTCTTGTTAACAAACTATAGTTTTCGGTTAGGACATCTACTTTGTGCATGACACAAGTCATTTTTCCAACAATTGTTTAGAGACAGATTATTTCACTTATAATTCACTGTATCACAATTCCAGTGGGTCAGAAGTTTACATACACTAAGTTGACTGTGCCTTTAAACAGCTTGGAAAATTCCAGATAATGATGTCATGGTTTTAGAAGCTTCTGATAGGCTAATTGACAACATTTGAGTCAATTGGAGGTGTACCTGTGGATGTATTTCAAGGCCTACCTTCAAACGCAGTGCCTCTTTGCTTGACATCATGGGAAATCAAAAGAAATCAGCCAAGACGTCAGAAAAAAATTGTAGACCTCCACAAGTCTGGTTCATCCAATTTCCCACCGCCTGAAGGTACCACATTCATCTGTACAAACAATAGTACGCAAGTATAAACACCATGGGACCACGCAGCCATCATACCACTCAGGAAGGAGACGCGTTCTGTCTCCGAGAGATGAACGTACTTTGGTCCTAAAAGTGCTAATCAATCCCAGAACAACAGCAAAGGACCTTGTGAAGATGCTGGAGGAAACAATTACAAAAGTATCTATATCCACAGTAAAACGAGTCCTATATCGACATAACCTGAAAGGCTGCTCAGCAAGGAAGAAGCCACTGCTCCAAAACCGCCATAAAAGAATTGTGGGCAGAACTGAAAAAGCATGTACGAGCAAGGAGGCCTACAAATCTGACTCAGTTGCACCATCTCTGTCAGGAGGAAGGGGTCAAAATTCACCCAACTTATTGTGGGAAGCTTGTGTAAGGCTACCTGAAACGTTTGACCCAAGTTAAACAATTTCAAGGAAATGCTACCAAATACGAATTGAGTGTATGTAAACTTCTGACCCACTGGGAATGTGAATAAATAAATAGAAGCTGAAATAAATCCTTCTCTCTACTATTATTCTGACATTTCAAATTCTTAAAATAAAGTGGTGATCCTAACGGACCTAAGACAGGGAATTTTTACTGGGATTGAATGTCAGAAATTGTGAAAAACTGAGTTTAAATGTATTTGGCTAAGGTGTATGTAAACTTCTGACTTCAACTGTACATATTGGATGAGTAATGCAAGATATGTAAACATCATTATTAAAGTGACTAGTGATCCATTTGTTAGAGTGGCCAATGATTCCAAGTCTGTATGTAGGCAGCAGCCTCTCTGTGTTAGTGATGGTTGTTTAACAGTGATGGCCTTGAGATAGAAGCTATTTTTCAGTCTCTCGGTCCCAGCTTTGATGCACCTGTACTGACCTCGCCTTTTGGATGGTAGCGGGGTGAACAGGCAGTGGCTCGGGTCGTTGTTGTCCTTGATGATCTTTTTGGCCTTCCTGTGACATCGGGTGGTGTAGGTGTCCTGGAGGGCAGGTAGTTTGCCCCTGGTGATGCGTTGTGCAGACCCCGACAGGATGCTCTCAATTGTGCATCTGTAAAAGTTTGTGAGGGTTTCAGGTGACAAGCCAAATTTCTTCAGCCTCCTGAGGTTGAAGAGGTGCTCTTATGCCTTCTGCACCACGCTGTCTGTGTGGGTGGACCATTTCAGTTTGTCCGTGATGTGTACGCCGAGGAACTTAAAACTTTCCACCTTCTCTGCTGCTGTCCCGTCGATGTGGATAGGGGGGTGCTTCCTCTGCTGTTTCCTGAAGTCCACGATCATCTCCTTTGTTTTGTTGACGTTGAGTGAGAGGTTGTTTTCCTGACACCACACTCCGAGTCTCCTCACCTCCTCCCTATAGGCTGTCTCGTCGTTGTTGGTAATCAAGCCTACTACTTTTGTGTCATCTGCAAACTTGATGATCGAGTTGGAGGCGTGCATTACCACACAGTCATGGGTGAACAGGGAGTACAAGAGGAGCTGAGCATGCACCCTTGTGGGATCAGTGGTGGAGATCTTGTTTCCTACCTTCACCATCTGGGGGCGGCCCGTCAGGAATTCCGGGACCCAAACGCACAGGGCGGGGTTGAGACTCAGGGCCTCAAGCTTAATGATGAGCTTGGAGGGTACTATGGTGTTGAATGCTGAGCTGTAGTCAATGAACAGCATTCTTACATAGGTATTCCTCTTGTCCAGATGGGATAGGGCAGTGTGCAGTGTGATGGCGATTGCATCGTCCTTGGATCTATTGGGGCGGTATGCAAATTGAAGTGGGTCTAGGGTGAAGGGTAAGGTGGAGGTGATATGATCCTTGACAAGTCTCTCAAAGCACTTCATCATGACAGAAGTGAGTGCTACGTGGCGATAGTCATTCAGTTCAGTTACCTTTGCCTTCTTGGGTACAGGAACAATGGTGGCCATCTTGACGCATGTGGGGACAGTAGACTGGGATAGGGAGAGATTGAATATGTCCGTAAACACACCAGCCAGCTGGTCTGTGCATGCTCTGAGGACGTGGCTAGGGAGGCCGTCAGGGGCAGTAGCCTTGCGAGGGTTAACATATTAAATGTCTTACTCACGTCAGCCACGGAGAAGGAGAGCCCACAGTCCTTGGTAACGGGCCGCGTTGGTGGCACTGTGTTATCCTCAAAGTGGGCAAAGTTGATAACCCTCTGTATGCTTAGGTGGGATGGTACAGTAATTGTACTGTAGTGGTTAGAAATACTCTGCCCCATGACATTGTAGAGTACTCTCTGCTCATCAAAAACTGAAACAGGTGTTCTCAGTCTGACAAGAAATCAAATTGTACAGTATTTGATGGAGCGCTCGTTGTAATGTGGAGTGTGCCTCATATAAAGATCCTATTACACACAGTGCTCCTTGAATGCATCGTGTAATCCCGTCAATGTGATTAAAATGGCCTGAATTAGATTAGGTTGGATTCTATTCAGTCTGTTCATTCCCTCTCTCAGACGTATCAGGTTAAGCACTTGAGAGAACATGGTGAAATCTATTAAATGTGGAAAGGGATGTATAGAATCGTTTTGAAAGTAGCCTGTAACATTTTACAAGAAACCCCAGGTCCTAGGTCATGGGGCAGTGTTGTCATCCAATTACATCACTCTCAGCCATAAACATCGTTTTTCCTGGAATAATTGACTCTGTCCAGACCACAACATCAGCTACCCAGAATAACTGTATCCAACTATTGCCCTTATAACCTAGCTGACAGCATGCATTTCTAATGTGTTACAGCGTGTTACTCATCACTGACCAGAGCTTAGATGGCAGGTGTCTCCTGAAAATTTCTAATTAGCACCCAGTAATATGGTGGAGGTTGAAAAGCTAATTTGATTGCTACCTGACCTCCCCCACCCCGCACAGCTGATCAGTGGCACAGAGATTGAGCAAGTGCTTTAATGATGTTGCTGCTACTGCTGCTGTCTGAGGTTGTGAAACAATCCCTCCCTACACGGAGTAGTATGGTGTCTTCCTCACCAATACGACCGTTAGGCTCTCATACATTGGGAATTAGCTGTTGACTTATCGACACAAATTATGTGAATATATTTTTTGTACATTATTTGTATTGTGTGGCTCACTAATAGCCTACCTGCATTAAGTGGTTCCTATACAAACCTATACCACCCATGCCCTTGGATAATCTATCTGCCATATCCTGTGAAGTTGTTTGATTACATTCACAGTTCTAATTCCCTTTTCCTCTGATTTACACTCACAATTTCAATTCAATTTTCCTCCCATTCAATATACTGTTTGTCTTCATTCGAGTTGGCTGTCACCCCCCCCCCCCCTCCTCCCCGAAACCTGCCTGCTCATTTTGCTAGCGCAATAACGTTGCTGTCATGGAGGTTGTTTTAACCCGGTCACACCGTTGAGAAGTTGTGGAGGGTTTTCTCGGTTGCCATGGATTTCTAAAAGCTATTGACAGCGATAGGGTCCCTTTCTCTGAATGTCTTTGTAAAAGACAACCTATTACTTTTCCCTGTTTCTTTTTTTCAGGGGGAGCGATAGCGTCTACGGTGAGGAAAGCGTTCTCGTGTCATTCTAGTTCCGTCTGACCAATTGCGCACGTTTTGAGATTCAGTAGCGATAAGTATCTCAGGCGGCTGTAAACGAAATTCAACCTCTGCAAACTGCTTGAACGATAGGAACTGCTCTTTAAAAAAAGTAAGTGTATTTACTTTCGCAAATCTATCTTTGTATATATTTACTGTAAATGCATAAATGTTTTTCTCCCTAATCTGTTCTTGTTCATTAGTTCGTCATTTTGTGATACTTTGCTCCAAAGTTGGCAAGCATAAATAATCATAGCCGGTGTATCAAGTAGGCTACTAAGAGGCAATTCGCTATAGGCTATATCATAGAAGAATGACTTGTAAAATAAAATAGAAAATGTCAGAGTGAATATAAAAATCACTCATACGCTAATGCCACAGGCTGTAGCCTAGAATGGATGTCTCTATTGCCATTATAAACAATGTTGGTTTACATGCGTTCATCTCATTGATTTCTCTTACATCTACATGGATTTCTTAAAACAATATCCATTGATCACACAGCATGCATAGTGCTTTATGTTGCATAGCAATACTATTGTTGGCAGGGATGCTGAGTCAATAGTGCAGAATTGCAAGGTTTTTTTCACAACTTGGAATGGTAGCCCAGACAATTTGGGGAAACCCTATGGACACTTTATACTTCATTTGTTATTGGGGGCATGGGGAGAAACTGACCTCCGCCCCTAATGTCATCTACCACTGTGAGCTACTTTTCTCCATCAAGGAAATTCATCTCCGTCATATGCATTGCTATGGATTATGAGGCAAGTGTTGTTTGTGGAGAACACATGGCCTCACAATATGATGAGTGATTTGTCTTTAATGAGTCAAATGTAAGTCACATTCGAAGCAGCAGATTGCTATTATGGGAGCCTCTACATTTCATAATTGATTTTGAGCAAGATTGAACCCGGTGATGATGATTCGTTTTTGTGCGAGTCTAAAGATACCAGTATGTACAGCATAATGAAGCACGCTTGGTTTTGCCTCAGTGATTCCTCTCAGAATGTGCTTTTAGTCATTAAAACAACTAAGTAGTAAACATTTTGGTCGGTTGTTTCCCTACACACAGTACAGTACCTCTTGGGGATTACGTGCTTGGAGAACCTAAGAGGAAAACATATCACAGCTTCTGCTCAATTTCGTCCTGTTTTGATATGCTTCCATTCTTCTTCGTCTTGTGCTTGTGTGCAGCAACACTTGCCAAGCCACATCAATTAGAGGGACCTTGTGAAGGTCACACTTCCATGGAAAAAATCACAAGTTATTTTTACCCCTTTCTCAGGTAAAGGTGGCCAGGCACATCCAATGTGGATTGATGGGCCTATACCTAGATCCTGCAGTGTGTATGTATGTACAAAGAGTTTATACCAGCTGAAGTGTGATATCCTGAAGGGATGTCGTGCTGAACCAGGTAGCTCATTATTATTCCACGCTAAAGATGGAGCCTCTCATGGCACCGGGGATCACGCGTCGTCCCAAGCCTCTCAGTATTCAGGCCACTTGTGCTTTGTGCCTAAAAGTAGGTCGAATACTTCTCACCAAACAACTTGAATGAAGTCCAGTGTAATTGGACAAGGAACGGCTCCACCACAGGTCCAGGTCAGCCATGGCATCTCTCACCACTTAACATGTGAATCCGACCGGACAGATTTCATGCCTATTTTGTTTTTAGGTAAAGAAAGTGCATGAAAAATACCAGATTGTGTCAGGGTAGTAAAGCTACCGGCATGGCCATTCAACATAGTTTGAAGACTGAACAGTAGATTCTAAAAAACTCAGACAATATCCATTTCATTCCCTTACTCTCTCTTCCCTACACAGATCAGAATACAGTCAGTCATACAAACACACACCTGTGCCTGTAACTACATTTGCTGCATTGCCTTTTCATTTACATGCAATCCCTAATACAAATAAGCAATGCCTCCTGAGACAGCATGACTTTTGAAGCTGTGAGAGACACATTGTGTGTGTGTGTGTGTGTGTGTGTGTGTGTGTGTGTGTGTGTGTGTGTGTGTGTGTGTGTGTGTGTGTGTGTGTGTGTGTGTGTGTGTGTGTGTGTGTGTGTGTGTGTGTGTGTGTGTGTGTGTGTGTGTGTGTGTGTGTGTGTGTGTGTGTGTGTGAGAGAGAATGAGAGAGAGAGAAGAAGTGGGAGGAAGAGAGAGAGACAGGGAGATGGAAGAAGAGGGAGGGAGGGAGAGAGAGGGAGAGGGAAGAAGAGGGAGGGAGAGAGAGAGACACTCCATTATTCTACCGGCACCCTCCTGACTGATGGAATCCGTATTACACACACAGGCTACTATTAGAGATGAGCTTGACAACAGGAAGCAGAGATGAATTGCTGTACAGATGTAATTGCCCATTGATGATGCCGCTTTATCCCTTCATCTCTAAAACACTGTGGCGATAGATAACACAGATTAGCCTTTCTTGACCCTCCCTGGACTGTGACAGAGAGAGCAATTATACTGACCCAGGAACAGATACCGATATCATAAACACTGATTATATGAAACATTGTGACACGCCTAGCTGTACTCCAGACAGCAGACTCTATATCGCATCGACAGTGTGTTGGAAGGTGTGGTGGAGACTAGCAAGTACCCAGGCCTAATTGAACTTCCGTCGGTACAAGCTATTACAGTGACAACTCCTGCTCCCTTTAGTGCAGGCAGTGTTCACAGTGCTGCAGCTCTGCCTGAACCCTCCTCTTTCATGTTTACCGCTGGTGACAGGAGGAAGAAGCAATCTGCCCTGGATGTTCTGGAAATGTGTTTGGTTACATGAAATATTCATTTATCGTTCTCCATAATCCCTGCCTGCTTTTCTGGAAATGTGCATACAGTATCCGTCCTTGTTATGATACCTTTAAATTAGACCCGGGGAGAGATAGCGGCAAAGGAATGATTCTGTCCATTCAGCCTTGGAGGGGTTGGGTGGGGGATGATGAAGATGCAATGATAAGAGTTGGCGATCACCTTTAACAGGCTGCTGTATTGTTGGGGACACTGGGTCTGCTATGCACGAACAATTCGTCTTCAAACCTAACACTGAAGGACAAACCTGCAATGAGGTCAATGTTATCGCACATGTTCAGGGGTTCCTTTCCCAGAACAACCCAGTGGGAGGGAGATAGGAGGCTGGTCTCTCTCGCTGGCAAGGTCCCCTGTACACTTCCGTGCTTAAGGCATTGGCTGGGGCTATCATTCTCCATGTGACATGACTAAAGGATATGCCATTGCAGAGAGTGAAGCCCTGTCCCATTCAGTGCACTTGGTTTATTGCAGTCCGGATTATCATTTGCTTGTGGCTATAGGCTTACAAGCTTGTCATATCTCAGATGTTGTCATGTGTTCTTTCAGAAAGAGGCAGTTTGTGGTTATTGTTATGTCCTGGCAGAGGCATTCACAGCTCCATATTAGACATGTCTCCCCTTTATGGTGCCTTAGGCTATTTGTGAAAGGCTTTTCCATGAGAAATAAATCGTCTTTCCCTTTTCTCAATGAAACAGGCAGCATCTTACTTGTTCTGGCTCAGTACATGGTGAAAATGGCAGCTTCAAATACAATTTTGTACAGTTTTATGAAAAGCAAATCCACAAAATCATGTTTGCATTTTTCATCCTGCAATGTTTTCATAGGAATGAGAACCACAACCAATAGGATTATGTTTTATTGGATGCCATTTGAGCCAACTGTGCATTGCCTTTCTGAAAGAACAGGGTTTACAATCTAGCCCTGAGCCACTCTAGCCCTGCACGCCTATTATCATTCAGATTTATGGTGCTTTTTGTTTTGTGGTGGTCTGAATTTTCACAAGTGAATCTAATACAGTATATGTCAAAAAACACACAATGGAAAGGCCAGAGTATCCACAAGGTCCTCAAAGGTACAACAAAACCCGACAGCCTTAGCATAAAGAGCAAGTAGTTACAGAGGTAGGATCTTCATTTGATCGCTCTTTTGTTGCTGAGAATTATCCTGCACGGCAGGAAATGCAAACTTGTAGTGTATTGAAGGTTTCAAAGGGCCTTTAAAGTGTGTAATTTCCACTTTAAAATGTCAGACTTGGTTTGCCTGAGCTACAAGAAATATCCATTAATTATAATCCACATAATAATTCACATTTCCTGTTGCTGCAGGATTATTTTCCTGCTGTAGAAAACTGGCTCAAATGAAGATCCCACATCTGTTTGATCCCGAATGAAAGCCAGCAGAATATCACCATTATTCCCAGTTTAATCTCATTCCAGATAACTGGTGAATATTGAACAATACTGAACAAAGAGCAAAGACATAAAAGTGACAAATGTCCTGAATGGAATAGAGGGGGGATCACAGTCTCCTCGGCTGTGTTCCCGCAGAGGGTATTGTGGTGGTTGCATGGGCAAGGTTACAAGGCACCCCCTAGGGACGAGGTGTAGAAGAGCAGACAGGACGGAGGAAGACAGGACAGGCTTGGGGACAGGCAGATCTGGACAAGGAAAAGAGCCGTTGTCTCAAGTAGCATGATACGACGAGGTAGCAGAAAGTTCCCCCTTCCTTCCCCCTCAGTTGATGGGTAAATGTCATGTAAATCACTAAGGACAACGCGGAGTGTAATTTAGGAGAATATTGACTACACAAAGGATACACGAGGCTCATGTTTAACATCTACTACATGCGTTGCTATGTAATAGAGTATAACTTTCCTCGTACCAACTGTATTGTGTGGGCAATGAAAATAGGTGCATGTTGTACACACAACCATATGGCGTTGTTGTTGAATGAATCTGGTGGGTAGACAGACGCCAAGAAACATCAACCGTATGCACCGTGACCCCATACATCCAAGTGTACACAAGCACAAGCACCAGGTGCTCCACCATGATTGCCTAACCCGCGTGTGCTCACCATTTTGCGGCTTCCCATAATATTACAATGTAACTCCTGTTTTGTTTGGAATGAGATATGTCCCTAATAAAAGCCCCAGCCAGCGTCTGTAGGGGGAAACGTAATGTCTGTCCCTAAGACAGAGCCTGGTGTGAGGGCAGCGGTCCTCTGGGACCTCATTACACAGCGTGGAGCTCTACTGGGGGCTGTCTGGGACGCCTGGCTGCCTGGGACTCTCAGCAAAAGATGGAGATACATGCTAGATGTAGGATCACTGGGTGTGATAAGCTATACACCAGCATCCCAATGTGTACTGCTCTGCATAGCAAGAGCCTGTTTACTGGCTCAGCCATGCCTAGAGTCAGGGCTCTCCCCTAACGGGGGATCAGAGCACGTATCAACCATAATTAGAATAATGAATCAAGGAGGGCATGCTTAATAGTTGGATGGGTTGCCATGTGTAAAATCTTAATCTCCTCTCAGTTTGCTTTTGTCCCAATGACTGTAAATTAATGGACAAATCCATCGATTACGTGAAAACATTAATTCTTATGTGAAGACCAGTGGATGCTGCTGAGGGGAGGACTGCTCATAATAATATCTGGAAGGGAGTAAATGGAATGGTATCAAACACATGGAAACCATGTGTTAGATGTATTTGATACCATTCCACTTATTCCACCCCAGCCATTACCATGAGCCACCAACCTCCTGGGGTGAAGAATCAATAGCGCATTGGGAGTTGGTTTTATCTTGCTAAGATGGCGTCTCATGAAGAAATAATATGCGCAGTTTGAGCTAGTCCAGGAAGTGACGTTGCAGGCTAGCTCAGTGCTGCCCCCACTCATTGTGTATCTCAAGTTGAAGGCTGGCCTCCGGAGTGGTGAAGCAGTCTAAGGCACTGCATCACAGTTTTGCGGTGTCACTACAGCCTGGGGTTCGATCCCCGGCTGTGTCACAACTGGCTGTGATCGGGAGTCCCATAGGGTGGCGCACAATTGGCCCAGCTTCGTCTGGGTTAGGGGAGGGTTTGGCCAGTCGTCAGTTGATCGGTGTTTCTGCCGACACATTGGTGCAGCTGGCTTCCGGTTTAAGCGAGCGGGTGTTTAAAAAGCAGCGCGGCTTGGCGGGTCATATTTCGGAGTGACTCGACCTTTTCTTCTCCCGAGCCCGTTGGGGAGTTGCAGCGATGAGACAAGATTATAATTGGATTTCAATTGGAATCATGAAATTGTGGAGAAAAAGGGGGTAAAATAAAAAATATATAAAATAAACATTAGCTTTGAAGGATTACCGAGGTACTGCAGGTTGCCATTAGCAACTAAATGATCCTTATAACTCCTTCTGTGTGAGCTTTTAAAATAATCGGTTCAAGGACATACATCTGGTGTAATAGATGCAATTATTGGTGCCATGACTGTCTTCAAAATGTTTTTTTTTTATTTACTCAGAGATTGACCACGAAGATTGTCATTTTCCCATTCACTATAATGGGGGATCATGTTTTCTGAAAACAGTGCCTGCAGTACCACGGTCGGCCTTGCACTTCGTGGCTTCAATGAGAGGGGGAAGTCGTTCTCCCCTGTATTAACTTATGTTGGTTAGAGTTGGTTAATGTTACTGAAGCACAGCAGCTGGAAACAAATTACTTAATCATTTCAATTGAATGAGTGCTTTCAGGGATTCTCATTTATCATAGCAAAATTGGAGTTGCTTTTCATAGTTGATTTCCCCAGCTCAATTCACAATTATATGACACCCTAAGACTCATCAGCAATCAGCTGACTGTTTTGGTGCAGTTTTTGAAATGATAAAATACATTTTACATGTCTACAATATTTAACTTGACTGCTTGGCCATGAACTTCCATTTTGGAGATTTGTCAGAATATTTAATGGCTTTCTGAACATCTTTGTGTCGGTCCTTGGCATACTGGTGGACAGCCAGAACACAGCAATAGTCTATTTCTTAATGTTCTCTCCCCCAGACATGGAAAATGTTGAGTAAAAGCCTTGCCAAACTGGTCAAGACCCAGCACCATTTGTCAGCTTGGGGGTAACTTCTGCCCATTTCTACTGATCTAACCGTGAGACCACCTGCAGAGCAGTGGAGACCCTTTGACCTCATTATTTTTTCCATCTCCAGATTCTTGGGTAAATACCAAAACTCCTGGCTGGAGCCATTTATTTTTATGGCGCTACATTGGATTGGATTGTAAGTTAGCCTGCCACCTATCACTTTCCAGGGTTTACTGCTAGGTTTTGCTAGTGCCAGGGAAGTGGTTTTGTGTGAATTGACTGCAGGTGTGTCTAAGTAAGTGAGTGAGGCTGAGTTTTTATTTCTGTCAGTGGGTTAGGGGGTCCAGTCTTGATAAAACCACATGGTGTCTTTCCTCCTAATCAGTATCTCATATATCCCTAATTTAGATAGAAACCTCTCTCTGCACACATCATTAACTATGTTTCCATAAACTTCTCCAGTTATTTTTTGTCAACATTTAGATAGTTCACATAGAAAATAGATGTGACAATTGCCTGCTACAGTGTGTTTCCATTGAACTGTCTTGTGTCGTTAAAAACAGCTGGACGTAATGACGTCACCCCCCCCCCCAATAAATGGTGTATTACTAATTTGGCAACAGCCTGTTTCATGTCTCAAGTCAGCATAATTCTCATGTGCCAACATATCGCCACAGTCTTGCACAGAAACTTGCACTCCTGTACTCCTGTAGATCTGAAAAAATTGGATCTTGAAATTTGCATCCAGCCAACCAGGAAAAACAAGACGTGAAATTTGCATCCAGCCAACCAGAAAAACAATACGTGAAATTTGCATCCAGCCAACCAGGAAAAACAAGATGTGAAATTTGCATCCAGCCAACCAGAAAAACAAGACGAAGCAATACAGGCATTCATTAAAGTCGGGACAATCCTTGTCCTGCAAAGGAACATTATTTTTGTTGCAACATTAGTTTTGTGGAATAAACCTGGGTCAATTGAAACCTGCCTAACAAGGCTTTGGGATAGTATGAACAGTAAATGCCACCTGTTGCTATTGTTTTACACTTTACAACTTAAAATGTCTTCATCATGTCTTGCTATGGACTTATCTCATTAATACTTAAACAGACAAAGGCTTTAGTCCAAATTTACATTTGCTGTTCTAATATACCATTTTGGTAAAGAATAGATCATAACGGAGGGTAATATCTGTGGTAAGTAGTGTTTAACTGCATTGGCTAATCAGTGCAATGCAACAGATGAGTTCCATACAAAATAAATGAGCATCCACTAGAATGGTATTGTAGGGTGTTGTGTGCTTGTTATTTGAGGAAAGAGCTTGGGTATGTGGGGAAACATATTTTTTTTCCTGTGTTTTATATTATATTGTACTGCTGATGAAACTAACACTGTGAACGTGTGAAACAATTTGATTGGTGTTACTTCTGATAGTTGCAGGTTTGCATGGGCATGTTTTGGCTTTCCATGGTGACATCACCATGCGGTCAATTGCTTATTAGACCAATAACAAAAAGTGTTCCAATAACAGCTAGTATTCCATTTTCCCCTCCACAATTAGACCACTCCAGACAGTCCTAGCTAAGTTATTGCTTGAGAAATAGTTTTTTGCTAAAAAGCTACTTTTCCCATTTTAATGGAAATCTATTATAGTAAGGTATTTAATTGTTACCCATAAAATATTTGATGTAAAAAAAAACAGCTGCATTGGGCCTTTAAAAGTACTCTGAAAACAAATTATTCCTTTTTTGGAGGATGATGAAAGAGTAAACAGACCCTAATTATTTTATTTATGTTGTCTGTTGCCATTATATTTAGGAAATCCCGTACACGTGCGCTTAGGTTTTCCAATCTTATTTTCAAAGTAAACTATCTCTAAGTAGCATCTGTGCCATATTTCTCTCTCAGAAATGTAATAATACTATATAATACTACAGTACTTACTATAGAATTCTATTGTAAACTGTAGTATACTGTAGAATACTATACTTCAAACTGTAGTTTCCCGCGATCATGTGTAGTACTTACCAGAGGTGGGACCAAGTCATTGTTTTACAAGTCACAAGTAAGTCTCAAGTCTTAGCACTCAAGTCCCAAGTCAAGATAGGCAAGTCCGAGTCAAGTCTCAAGTCAAGACTGTCAAGTAGCAAGTCAAGTCTCAAGTCTTTAACTTTGAGTTTCGAGTCAATAACAAGTCATTTTCACCTTTATTTAACCAGGTAGGCTAGTTGAGAACAAGTTCTCATTTACAACTGCAACCTGGCCAAGATAAAGCAAAGCAGTTCGACACGTACAACAACACAGAGTTACACATGGAATAAACAAACATACAGTCAATAATACAGTAGAAAAGGTCTATATACAGTATGTGCAAATGAGGTAAGATAAGGGAGGTAAGGCAATAAATAGGCCATGGTGGCGAAGTAATTACAATATACCAATAAAACACTGGAGTGATAGATGTGCAGGATATGAATGTGCTACGCGTGCTCTTCACCAAATGTAATACCATTTCATATTTTTAACAAGAGTAATAGCCTACATGATACACTAGTAAAGTAATAAAATATATAGCTGTTGGCTATATTAGCCACGACTTACCGTTCTTTGTGCAGCTTCAAAAGTCGAACAAAGTTGGAAATTGTTGCGCCTCCGTCTATAATTTTCTTCCCGCATGTTTTGCAAGTTGCAATCCGTTTTTTGTTGATACAGCGTTGTCTTTATATCCGTAAATAATAATTCTGGTTATCATCTTTCCAAGGGCTCCATCTGAATTCACCCGCCCACGTACAACTTTTTCTCAGCGGGCACAATTTTATTGGCTGCTGTCCGATTCAAACTGTAATCCGTTAAATGAAGAGTTGATCCACTGCACACTTTTAAATTTTGGATTGAGGAGGGTATCAAGTCAGGTCGAGTCATAAGGCTCAAGTCCAAGTCAAGTCACGAGTCATTGGTGTTAAAACCTGTTGAGGATAGAGGGCGCTATTTTCACTTTGGGAAAAAATCGTGCCCAATTTAAACGGCCTCGTACTCTATTCTTGCTCGTACAATATGCATATTATTATTACTATTGGATAGAAAACACTCTCAAGTTTCTAAAACCGTTTGAATTATATCTGTGAGTAAAACAGAACTCATTTTGCAGCAAACTTCCTGTCAGAAAGTGAAAAATCTGAAATCGAGGCTCTGTTCCAGGGCCTCCTTAATCATTTGCTTGAAATTTATGACTATACATGCACTTCATACGCCTTCCACTAGATGTCAATAGGCAGTGAGCGGTGAAATGGGGTGTCTAGCTTTATCTGAGGTCAAAAGAGAGGTCTTGGAATGACATGATCCCAATTTCCTTTGTTCAGGAAGGCGCGGGAAGGACATCAGCATTGGCTTCTGAAAAGCTTTCGTTATAGACGGCTAATATCTCCGGCTTTGATTTTATTTGATAAATGTGATTATATCATCGTAAAGTATGTTTTTTCAATATAGTTTTATCAGATTATTGAAAGTTTTTCGGGAGTTTTAGCGTGTTCCGTTCTCTGCGTTTGGTGACGATGGACAGCTTCGCGCCACTTGGCTAGTTTTGGTTGCTAATTCAACAGACGAAGAGGACATTCTAAATCCAAACAACGATTATTCTGGACAAAGGACCCCTTGTACAAGATTCTGATGGAAGCTCAACAAAAGTAGGACCCATTTATGATGTTATTTCGTATTTCTGTCGAAAATGTTTATTTTCCGACCAGATTTTGGGCGCTGTCTCGCTATAACGTAAGCTCTATGTCGTACTAAAGTTATTTTTAGAATTCTAACACGGCGATTGCATTAAGAACTAGTGTATCTATCATTTGCTGTACAACATGTATTTTTTAGTAAAGTTTATGATTAGTTATTTGGTCAGAATAGGTGAGTGTCAGAAATATATCCGGAGATTCTGGAAAAAAGTTGCTACGTCTTCACAATGTATAACCACGGATTTCAGCTCTAAATATGCACATTTTCGAACAAAACATAAGTGTATTGTATAACCTGATGTTATAGGACTGTCATCTGATGAAGCTTGTCAAGGTTAGTGAAATTATATATCTTTTGCTGTTTTTTTGCGATCGCTAACTTTTGCTGCTGATAAATGGGTTGTGTTTTTGGCTATTGTGGTAAGCTAATATAATGCTATATTGTGTTTACGCTGTAAAACACTTAAAAAATCTGAAATATTGGCTGGATTCACAAGATGTTTGTCTTTCATTTGCTGTACACCATGTATTTTTCATAAATGTTTTATGATGAGTATTTAGGTATTTCACGTTGGTCTCTGTAATTACTCTGGCTGCTTCGGTGCTATTTGTGATGGTAGCTGCAATGTAAAACTATGATTTATACCTCAAATATGCAAATTTTTCGAACAAAACATAGATTTATTGTATAACATGTTATAAGACTGTCATCTGATGAAGTTGTTTCTTGGTTAGTTTGGTTGGTTCTTGGTTAGTTTGGTTGGTTTTGTGCAAGCTACCTGTGCTGTGAAAAGAAATGTCTGTGCTTTTTTGTATTTGGTGGTGAGCTAACATAAATATACGTGGTGTTTTCGCTGTAAAACATTTTAAAAATCGGACATGTTGGCTGGATTCACAAGATGTTTATCTTTCATTTGCTGTATTGGACTTGTTAATGTGTGAAAGTTTAATATTTCTACAAAATATTTTTTTGAATTTCGCGCGCTGCCTTTTCAGTGGAATGTGGGCGGAGTTCCGCTAGCGGAACCCCGGGGCTAGACAGGTTTTAAAGTCAAAGTCGAGTCCAAGTCATCATATTTGTGACTTGAGTCTGACTCGAGTCCAAGTCATGTGACTCGAGTCCACACCTCTGGTACTTACTATATAATGTTGTAGTATACTGTAGAATACTACAGTAAATACAAAATAAATGTGTAGTAAATACTACAGTAATGTTTGCAAAGACGCTACAGTCCGCAAATCACTACACATTTTTAACTATAGTAAAAACTAAAGTCTGGGGCCTCCCGGGTGGCGCAGTGGTCTAAGGCACTGCATCACAGTGCTAGCTGTGCCACCAGAGATTCTGGGTCCGAGCCTAGGCTCTGTCGCAGCCGGCCGTGACCGGGATGCCCATGGGGTGGCGCACACTTGGCCCAGCGTCGTCCGGGTTAGGGAGGGTTTGGTCGGCAGGGATATCCTTGTCTCATCGTGCACTAGCGACTCCTGTGGTGGGCTGGGCGCAGTGCATGCTGAGCAGGTGTACGGTGTTTCCTCTGACACATTGGTGCGGCTGGCTTCCATGATGTGCATTGTGTCAAGAAGCAGTGTGGCTTGGTTGTGCATTGTGTGTTTTGGAGGATGCATGGCTCTCGACCTTCGCCTCTCCCGAGTCCGTACGGGAGTTGCAGCGATGAGACAAGACTGTAACTTCTACCAATTGGGGAGAAAAAAGGGTAAAATCATTTTTTTTTAAAGGCTTGTCTGCAAAAACACTACAGTGAATATCATAGTATTTATACCATAGTTTTTATACCATAGTATTTCTACAATAGTATTTCCTAATGTGGGAGTGATTGAGCGTGGGGGCTCTTTCAATCTCCCTCAGAGATAACAGTGAGTTGTTGCACATATTTTTCATACAAAGTTTCTTAACCTCTTATGGCTGCAAGGGAAATTATTGAGTAGCCAGAAAAAAGGTGCCCATTTCAAACGGCCTCGTACTCAATTCTTGCTCGTACAATATGCATATTATTTATTACCTTTGGATATAAAACACCTTCTAGTTTCTAAAACAGGTTTAATTATTTCTCTAAGTGAAACATAACTCTTTTTACAGCCCATTTTCTGGAAAAAGTGAATTTTCCAAGAAGCTATGTCTCTCTTCAAGATACTCTCTATAAAAGGCCTTGGCACTTGGGACTGTACAAACACGTCACACATCTTCCCCTGGTTGTCATGCGGAAGTGAGAGAAAAAAGGACTTGATTATCTCTGTCAGGGACTGAAAGGAACCTCTTTGAGTGATAAGTGCGCACTTTATAATTTTTTCTGGGCGCGAAGTAGGAACTGGACCGCGCTCCTGGAAAACACTCGTTATAGGTGAATATGACCTCCAGCTTCGATTTTCTTTGATACATGTCACAAAATCATCCTAAAGTATGTTTTTTCAATATACTTTAATTATATTATTGAAATTTATTCTGGACTTTAGACGTGATGCGACGCAAGAATTTTGTCAAGACGGAGAGGTTAGCATGGCATGGCCAGTGTGTCATGCTAATTCAACAGGGACATCGTTCGTTCTAGGTCCAAATGAACACGGTTCTGAACAAAGGACCCTTTGGAGAACATTCTGATGGAAAATCAACAAAGATAAGGACCCAATTTGGGATGCTTTTTCATATATCTGTCGAACTGTGCTATCGCTAGCGTTTGACTAGAATCAATGCTGCTGTGTGCTAGCTATTGTAGTAAGCTAATATAACGATATATTGTGTTTTCGCTGTAAAACACTTCAGAAATCGGAAATATTGTCTGTATTCACAAGATCTTTCTCTTTCATTAGCTATCCACCATATATTGTTCTGAAATCTTTTCTGATGTGAAATTAGAAGTAGACGTTGGTGTCTGTTTTCTCTGGCTACTGCCGTGCGATTTCTTACTGTAGCTATGATGGTAGCAGTAATGTAAAACTGATTTATAGCTAAAATATGCATTTTTTTTGAACAAAACATAGATTTATTGTGTAACATGTTATAGGACTGTCATCTGAGGGAGTTTTTTCTAGGTTATTTAGGTTAGTTCTAGGTTAGTTAGGTTGGCTTTGCATGCTAGCTGCATGCTAGCTGCATGCTACCGGTGCTGTGAAAAATATGTCTCTCTTTTTGTATTTGGTGGTGAGCTAACATGAATATATGTGGTGTTTTCGCTGTAAAACATTTAAAGAATCTGAAATATTGTCTGTATTCACAAGATCTTTCTCTTTCATTAGCTATCCACCATATATTTCTCTGAAATGTTTTCTGAAGTGTAATAAGGTAGTTGACGTTGGTGTCTGTATTTTCTCTGGCTACTCCCGTGCGATTTCTTACTGTAACTATGATGGTAGCAGTAATGTAAAACTGATTTATAGCTAAAATATGCATTTTTTTTGAACAAAACATAGATTTATTGTGTAACATGTTATAGGACTGTCATCTGAGGTAGTTTTTTCTAGGTTATTTAGGTTGGTTCTAGGTTAGTTAGGTTGGCTTGTGCATGCTAAATGCAGCCTACTTGTGCTGTGAAAAATGTCTTTCTGTCTTTTTTTATTTGGTGGTGACCTAACATAAATATATGTGGTGTTTTCTCTGTAAAACATTTAAAAAATCGGACATGTTGGCTGGATTGACAAGATGTTTATCTTTCAAATGCTGTATTGGACTTGTTAATGTGTGAAAGTTAAATATTTTACAAAAATAGATTTTGAATTTCGCGCTCTGCACTTGGACAGGCTGTTGTCATATTGATCCCGATGTCGGGCTTGCAGCCTGAAGAAGTTAAAGACAGCTTGCAAAAGCTCAAAAGATTAAGGCTTTAGTCGTTTTGAGGAGTGATCCAACAGCATGCAAAACCTAAGAAGGAAATCTCCTGAAGGGGAGGGGTACAAAATAGAACAATAGAATAGTAATGCCATGGAAACAATGATGATGCCAACATTCAAATAGATGAATCAGTAGAGATATAAAGATGGAAAATATGTGCTTGGTTTCGTTTACTCTATAGGGACTTGAGAGAACCAATTGAATTCCAAATTCATTAAAATAACAGACTTTACTTACATTTTTCAATAGTCAGCACATAGATAGACCTCCCACAAGCTGGTGTAATCTCAGTGCATAGAGGATTTGAAATGGCTGTAAGGCTCCAGGCGATGGCTTTGAAACAAAAACAGATCAATAGAGGTGATCTAAGAAAAATCCCGCTTTGATATCTGGGGCTACAGGCCAGGAAATGTTCCCATCAATCTTTGGTGACAGAGACTCTCTCCTGATTGGATGGACAGGCTGCGCTCTATGTCGTTCTATTGACCCTGCCAGTTTCCTGTGGCGTCTCTCAGAGTGGGACTGTGCGTCATTTTTCCGGTGTGAGAGGCAGGGAGGCCTTGTGTTGCATGACTCACCTCAAAGACTACAGCTAATTGGGATGCGGCCGCAGTTTTGTAGGCATTTGTTGTCTCCTCGCAAATGACAACACTCCATGGAACAGATTTTTCACTGCTCGGATTCGTTAATGTCCTTCAGATGTGTGTGTGTGTGTGTGTGTGTGTGTGTGTGTGTGTGTGTGTGTGTGTGTGTGTGTGTGTGTGTGTGTGTGTGTGTGTGTGTGTGTGTGTGTGTGTGTGTGTGTGTGTGTGTGTGTGTGAGAGTGTGTGTGAGTGTGAGTGAGTGAGTGAGTGAGTGAGTGTGTGTGTGTGTGTGTGTGTGTGTGTGTGTGTGTGTGTGTGTGTGTGTGTGTGTGTGTGTGTGTGTGTGTGTGTGTGTGAGTGTGAGTGTGAGTGTGAGTGTGAGTGTGAGTGTGAGTGTGAGTGTGAGTGTGAGTGTGAGTGTGAGTGTGAGTGTGAGTGTGAGTGTGAGTGTGAGTGAGAGAGAGAGAGAGAGAGAGAGAGAGAGAGAGAGAGAGCCGCGCAAGCACGTCTACATGTGTAATTGTCATCAACAAAAGGATTAGGATTGAGCTATCATTGTATCCAATGCTGTCATCTTCAGATGTCTATTGTTTTCAGATCAAACTGTGTTCTACAGGCACAGGCAATCATACTGTCTCCCCAATTATTGTCTGAATACGGAGCTTTATATCTATTCAGCGTCACGCACAATGGCTTTTCTCATGAATGAATTGAACACAAGCTTTTGTGTGAAGGAACAGAATATGTCTGAGACAAGAGGCAGGGATCTGCCTGCAGCTCTCGTTACCAGTTGACAATTATTTCCTCTGTTCCAGAATCTCCTCAATGTAGTAAACAATGCAGGGGTTAAAGATCCCAGACTGGGGGTCATGATAATTGGGAGACCATGTTGCTCTTACAATAAGATGACAGGGTCTACAGAGGATGAACTCTGGCTTATCACCAGAAAGCAGGTCTGATTGACAACCTGAGCCTTGGGGACTTACCAATTCCCTCAGGCACTACTAGTCTCTTCTCTGCTATAGCCTAAATAAATCTTCCAGGCTTCCTGTTTTTAAAGTATTTTACACCTCAGTAATTCCTTCTAACTGCTATTGGCTGCAGCTGAGACAGTTTCCATTGGCAACCTGTGCCATTAGGGACACGTGATGAAACTATCGAGTGTGAGGCGCCTGTGGCTCTGGCCCACATGTTCTCACACAGCAATATGTTCTCACACAACAAACCTGTCCACAAGTGTTTTTCTGTGTTTGCCCCTAGGGGGCCTGAGTCTTCTTGCTGAACACACACTTTTATGGCCCCCATGTCACCACCCCTGGGTTAACTCACCTGCAGTTGAGATGTTAGGAGCGTGTCTAAATACTCCATGTTGTCCCCTTGTAGCAGCAGGGGACCTGTGTTCAGGATGCCCCTGTTTACTGTTGGGGTCACCACCAGCAGTGGTAGAGGCAGAGAGAGTTTGGGGGTCAGACAGGCCCCCCCCCCCCACCTCCCGCTAGTCCGTATCTAATGTCATTACTGACACGGAGGCTCCCTCAGCACCCTCCCTCTGTTTGAGTAAAACAACAATCCTTGCTCACTCCACCCTGCTCACCCCTACCACCCGTGGAGTGAGCAGAGCTAGGTCTGCTGATTCTAAGTGTGCCAGCACACCCATTAACCCGCTGCATTATCCTATCTCTTTATGCCAGTGTATGAAGGGCACTCAGGCAAGCTCTTCTCCATTCATTAGAGAATAGACTGCATTCCTTCCAGTGAACATGGACATGGTGTGCTGGCCCTTGAAAAGCTTTCATTCCGATTGTGCTTCTGAACAGTAGCACCACTGTTCCCCCATATACAGTGCTTTCAGAAAGTATTCACACCCCTTGACTTTCTCCACATTTTGTTGTGATACAAAGTGGGATTAAAATGGATTTCATTTTCATTTTTGTCAACAACCTACACAAAATGCTCTAATGTCAAAGTGGAGGGGAATTATTTTTAAATATATAATAATGAATGGAAAATAGGTTAGATAAGTATTCATCCCCCGGAGTTAATACATGTTAGAATACATGTTAGAGTCAACTTTGACAGTGATTACAGCTGTGAGTATTTCTGGGTAAGTCTCTAAGAGCTTTTCAAACCTGGATTGTACAATATTTGCCCATTTATAATTTTTTTAATTCTTCAAGCTCTGTCAAGTTGGTTGTTGATCATTACAAGACAGCCAATTTCAAGTCTTGCCATCGATTTTCATGACCATTTCAGTCAAAAATGTAACTAGGCCACTCATGAAGGTTATTGTCCTGCTGAAAGGTGAATTTGTCTCCCAGTGTCTGTTGGAAAGCAGACTGAACCAAGTATTCCTCTAGGATTTTGCCTGTGCCAAGCTCTATTCCGTTTATTTTTATCCTAAAGAAGTCTCTAGTCCTTGCCGATGACAAGCATACCCACAACATGATGCAGCCACCATCATGCTTAAAAATATGAAGAGTGGTATTTAGTGATGTGTTGAGTTGGATTTGCCCCAACCATAATGCTTTGTATTCAGGACAAAAAGTTAATTTCTTTGCCACATTTTTTTTCAGTATTACTTTAGTTCCTTATTGCAAATTCATGTTGGATTCATGTTTTGGAATATTTTTATTCTGTACAAGCTTCCTTTTTTTACTCCATCATTTACATTAGTATTGTGGAGTACTACAATGTTGTTGATCCATCCTCAGTTTTCTCCTATCACAGCCATTTAACGCTGTAACTGGTTTAAAATAACCATTAGCCTCATGGTGCAATCCCTGAGCGGTTTCCTTCCTCTCCATCAACTGAGTTAGGAAGAATGCCTGTATATTTGTAGTGACTGGGTGTATTGAAACAGCATCCAAAGTGTAATTAATAACTTCAGCATGCTCAAAGGGATATTCACCTTACAGATAATTGTATTTATGGGGTAGAGAGATAGGGTAGTCATTCAAAAATCATGTTAAACACCATTATTGCACACAGAGTGAGTCCATGCAACCTATTATCTGACTTGTTAAGCAAATTTTTACTGCTGAAGTATTTAGGCTTGCCATTACAAAGGGGTTGAATACTTTTTAATTAATAAAAACGTCATTCCACTTTGACATTATGGGGGGGGGGGTATTGTGTGTAGATCAGTGACACAACATCTAAATGTAATCAAGATGTAATAGTCAACGGGTGTGAATACTTTCTGAAGGCACTGTACATAACCCTCAGGAAACAACTTAAGGAAATGTGCCCCTCATCAGTTGTTTGTTCAGACACACCCTTACCCAATTTCCGGCATTTGAGTGCCTGCTTAACATATTGCGTTACATATTCAGGCAAGTGAGCATCAAAGTCAAGGCACTCGATGGGTCAAATGAGTTATGTCAGATTTTCATTCAGTTAACACCCTATGAACTCAGTGAACAAGAACGTCAACAAACAGAGTCTCTCTGTCGTAACATTTAACCTCTGTGTGCCTACGTATGCATACTAGAGGATGAGCCAAAACAGTGTTCCGAGACAGTTCTGTAACTGTCTCAGCGTTGTAAGTGAAGTCACGTCTACCTGTCTGTGAGCTATGAGGCTGTGAAGTGGGGCTGGGACAGTGCGAGCCTACACAGCGAGTGCTAGTACTAGCGCTGCATGCTAAGGGGGAATTCCACTACCTCTGCGTTCAGCTCAGACAGGAACCAAGGGGGATTTGTTTTCCTCAACAAGAGCTGCAAATAATATCAAATGGTTTCCCCCCCACAGTTCCTGATACATGGGCCTGTGTTTCTCCTGCTGCTGCTGCAAAGAGAGAAAATGGCTGATTTAAGGAGCCGTGCTTCTCGGTCTCTATCAATGCACGGTAGATTTGGTGATGAGAGAGGTTGGCAACTTCAGTTTGATGCTTTGATTTGTTCTATTTGTGGAATCCAGATGCTAGAGATCACGAATGACACATGACTGCATTTTCCCCCTTCATATTTCACCTTGGTTTGAGGTTTTCATGAATGAGTGCAAATGTATTGGTGTGGTCAATTTCCTTCCCCTAAAAGGCTTTCCTCAACCTACATGTTAACAGTGTTTTGCGATGTTGCGTCCCACTGGGCACACACTGGTTGAATCAACGTGGTTTCCATGTCATTTTAATGAAATTACGTTGAATTGACGTCTGTGCCGATGTAACCGGTGTGATAATGCTAGCTAGTTAGCTGGGTGCACGCTAATAGCGTTTCAATTGGTGACGTCACTCGCTCTGAGGCCTTGAAGTAGTTGTTTCCCTTGCTCTGCAAGAGCCACGGTTTTTGTGGAGCGATAGGTAATGATGCTTTGAAGGTGTCAGTTGTTGATGTGTGCAGAGGGTCCCTGGTTCAAGCCCAGGTACGGGCGAGGAGAGGGACGGAATCAAAACTGTTACACCCAGTGGGATATTACGATAGCAGAAATCCACTCTATCAAATGGGTTGGATCAGACAAAAAAATTGTTGGTCAATACTATCAACTAAGCTCCAGTGCTTTTATTCGCCAGAGCGATAAAATTGTTGCCTGACCGGTTCCTGCCTATTGGGCCGGTGAATGAGGAGATACAGACCCATCACAGGAGATCCCACTGTCAGGACAGAGCCTGAGGGCTCTGGGCTCAGCATGTCTAGAATGCAGAGCACAGCATTCGAGAACTCCACCAGCCATCATCATTAGAGCTCTACTTCTCCAGAACGTAATGGCCATCCCTGCTCTGTTGTGTTCTGCCACCTAGGCATTTTCTGAGTGCTCATTGGAGACCGGCCGGTGTGAAGCCATGAATTAATGGTGGTGTGATGAATCCTACGTGCTGTCAACCCTTTTAGAGGATGCATTGAGCAGCTCTTTGAGGAATCAACCACGGTGAGTCGATCAGAGGTAACGTCCTCTCTCCACCAAGGCCACATCCTCAAAGGCGGCTAATTTGGGCTTTAAGTCCTCGTTTATCTTCATATAAAGGCTGAAAAGAAGATGGCGTTGTTTACTGGTTTCAGTATTGAGTGAGGCAGCGGGCTGGGAAGGAGGAGGGGAAGACAGTGGAGGCAGTGTTTGGCTTGGGGGAAGGGGAGCTGGTTGGTGCTGGTGAGCTAATGGAAGTGCTATCCCTAGACTCCTAATTACATTGAAGAGATTTCAGATACCCGTACGACGTACATCTTAAAACACGGAAAGCATTTCACTTTTTAAGAGGATGATTATTAAACGACTCCCATATTTCCATAGAATCGTCTTCATTAATCATGGTTCTGTGAAGTGCCATATTTTAAAATCAATACAACGCCATGACAAGACACATTAATCAACTGTGTTTACTGTTAATCATATTAAAAGGCTTTAAATGCTTGTAGTCTTTTTCCAATTATGTGCTCCCCCTTTGTCATCTTTGTGGAGTAGGTATAGATTTTTTGCCGGCCAAATGAACCTTTTGCTAAGAGCCTGCAGTCATCCCCTTCTCCAAATGTACACTTTGCAAATCAATAACCCCAGAGAGGTTGAGGTTAATTCACTCCACCGTCTCCGAGGTACTCGTTGAGTCAATTTGGTTTAATGTCGTCCAGCCTGCTGTTGTTGCTATTGAACAGGCTTGTTTGACATAGTCGCAGAAAGCAACACATTTTCAATCGGCGCCATGTTTTTCTCATGTATTTTGAGTATCGTATTCATTTCATTTGGAGGCAGCCATGAGAGAAACACATGGGGGTGTTCTTCTTCCTGATTTGGCTCTCAATCAACTTGTGACTCCCCTCTGACAATCATCGCTGGATGTGTCTTGATGTGATTCATATCTGTCACATGGGGCATCATTAATAATGATTAGCCTGTGGCTGGACTGTGGCATACCTGATGCTGATCAATACTTATATTCCATCAGATCAATGTCCAGTGTCGTCATGCAGAACAGGGGTTCTGATCTCTGGCTCTCGTTGGCGTATTTGTTTTTAATTTCATTCCTAATCTTATTAAAAGGGTTTAGTCTGTCCTCTGTGGTAAAACCCTTGTGTGCGCTGACAGGAGGCAACCTTCATTTGTCTGTCTGTCCAACTGTAGCTCCCCGCCTCTCTCAACCTCCTCTACTCATTGCCAATGATGGATTCCCTACCTCTGCTTTCTCTGCTTCTGTTTACTCTGATTATTCAGCACATCAGGCACAGTGCAGCACCTCAGGTATAGATGAAGGACTCATTTCAATATCTTTGTGTGGGTGTGCATCAGTAATTCAATTACACATTCACCAGGAGGTTTGAAGTTAGAGAGGGATACAATTTAATGTTATTAATGAGAATGGATTAAAGGACCGGTGGGATTCTATTGTATTCTGCACTGTGTCAATGGATAGTACATTGTTATGGGGATGCTTTCCCCTAATTTCTGCAATCGACTGATTGGGGTCCTCCCCAGTATCATAGTTTAATCTGCTTAAAGCTGGAGATAACCATGCCAGCGAAACCGCTGCCAACATCAAAAATGGAACATGTCCCAAACGAAATGGTTCAAGCCGCTTGTACAGGCTCTCACATGAAAGAAACATAGTTTTCTTTCTGTTTTGATCATTTCTGTTTTTCAATAACCTACCTTCTGGATGGATTGGTCTGCATACTGTAGGGCATTAGAGCTGATACTGGCTGAAACCCACCCACTGTGAGTTGGACATATATGCACAGTGCTATGGCACACCGTGTCTGCCATTATTAACAACCAGACAGGCAGTATCTAAAGGATGCATTATGCATGATAATACCAAATCATAGTTTTCCACCGTTGACGCTTTCAGCGTTACCAGGATGAAAGCGTAAAGGATAACCAGCTAAGGTACGGCCCTGGACTGACCAGATGTCCCGCTGGGTCCACAGCGTGAACCCAAACAAGAGATCAATGGAGCTTTCATTAGTGCAGAAAACAGCAGAGTGGAATTCTGCTCCATCTATTACCAACCTCTTTAAAAGCATTAAGATTAAAATCAATTAAATACAGCTGTGTGACATTTCACATCCTTTGGTGTGTGTGAAAGCAAGATTATGCGTGTCGGATTGAGGTGTAAATATATGTCATGAAGGCAAATGTAGTTACTGTCTGGCATGTCTTTGCAGATAGTCTATTTTGTTTTCTGTGGCACACCAGAAAAGGTCACAATTGAAGCTTACTCCACTTGTATTGATTTATTTGACCTCTCGGTCCCCACATAACCTTATGTCTGTTGAAGATCAATGGACTATTAACGGTAACGTATTTGACAATATTAGAAAATGCATTGTTTGAATCTAAAAAAGTTATATTGCACATACAGTATACTGAACAAAAATATAAAAACAACTTGCAATAATTTCTAAGATTTTCCTAAATTACAGTTCATATAAGGAAATCAGTCAATTGAAATAAATACATTTGGCCCTGATCTATGGATTTCACATGACTGGGCAGGGGTACAGTCAGAATTAGTTTTACCCACAAAATGGCTTTATTACAGACATAAATACTCCACAACACCCCCAACCTCCACCCCCACACATTTTAAAGTGGCCTTTTATTGTCGCCAGCACAAGGTGCACCTGTGTAATTATCATGCTGTTTAATCAGCTTCTTGATACACCACACATGTCAGGTGGATGGATTATCTTGGCAAAGATGAAATGCTCACTAACAGGGATGTAAACAAATGTGTGCACAACATTTGAGAGAAAGAACCTTTTTGTGCTTTTGGAAATTTTCTGGGATTTTTTATTTCAACTCATGAGACATGGGGCAAACACTTTACATGTTGCGTTTATATTTTGTATATATATATATATATATATATATATATATATATATATATATACGCAGTGCCTTCAGAAAGTATTCAGACCCCTTGACTTTTTCCACATTGTGACAGCCTTATTCTAAAATTGATAAAAGAAAATATTTTACTCATCAATCAACACACAATACCCCATAATGACAAAACCAAAACAGGTTTTTAGAAATTGTTGCTAGTTAAAAAAATATATAATAACTGAAATATAACATTTACATAAGTATTCAGACTCTTTACTCCGTACTTTGTTGAAGCACCTTTGGCAGCGATTACAGCCTCGAGTCTTCTTGGGTATAGCTTGGCAAACCTGTATTTGGGGAGTTTCTCCCATTCTTCTCTGCAGATCCTCTCAAGCTCTGTCAAGTTGGATGGGGAGCTTCGCTGCACAGTTTTTGTCAGGTCTCTCTAGAGCTGTTAGATCGGGTCGTTGTTCTGTTGGAAGATGAACCTTCACCCCAGTCTGAGGTCCTGAGTGCTCTGGAGCAGGTTTTCATCAAGGATTTCTCTGTACTTTGCTCCGTTCATCTTTGCCTCAATGCTGACTTGTCTCCCAGTCCCTGCTGCTGAAAAACATCCCCACAGCATGATGCTGCCACCACCATGTTTAAGCGTAGGGATGGTGCCAGGTTTCCTCCAGACGTGACACTTGGCATTCAGGACAAAGAGTTCAATATTGGTTTCATCAGACCAGAGAATCTCATGGTCTGAGAGTCTTTAGGTGCCTTTGTCAAACACCAAGCGGGCTGACATGTGCCTTTTACTGAGGAGTGGCTTCCATTTGGTCACTCTACCATAAAGGCCTGATTGGTGGCGTGCTGCAGAGATGGTTGTCCTTCAAGAAGGTTCTCCCAAATCCACAGATTAACTCTAGAGCTCTGTCAGAGTGACCATCGGGTTCTTGGTCACCTCCCTGAACAAGGCCCTCCTCTGGAGGGCCCGATTGCTCAGTTTGGCCGGGCGGCCAGCTCTAGGCAGAATTTTGGTGGTTCCAAACTTCTTCCATTTAAGAATGATGGACGCCACTGTGTTCTTGGGGATCTTCAATGCTGCAGACATTTTTTGGTACCCTTCCCCAGATCTGTGCCTCGACACAATCCTGTCTCTTAGCTTTGCGGACAAATCCTTCGACCTCATGGCTTGGTTTTTGCTCTGACATGCACGGTCAACTGTGGGTACTTTATGTAGACAGGTGTGTGCCTTTCCAAATCATGTCCAATCAATTGAATTTACCACAGGGGGTGTCACGGCTGTTGAAGGTGCAGCGTTGTGAGCGTACATTTTATTTTATTTTAAATGAAAAGATGCCGAACAAAACAATACACACTACAAAACAAACTGTGAAGCTAAAAGCTATGTGCCATAAACAAAGTCAACTTCCCCAACTCACACCCTGACCAAACCAAAAGAGAGACATAAACAGGATCTCTAAGGTCACATAAACAGGATCCCCCCCCCCCAAAGGTGCGGACTCCGGCCGCAAAACCTAAACCTATAGGGGAGGGTCTGGGTGGGCATCTATCCGCGGTGGCGGCTCAGGTGCGGGACGCAGACCCCGCTCCACCACTGGCTCACCCCACTTTGGTGGCATCTCTGGTGCGGGGACCCTCGTCGCCGACCCCGGACTGGGGACCCTCATTGCGGGCCCCGGACTGGGCACCCTCGTTGCGGGCCCCGGACTGGGCACCCTCGTTGCGGGCCCCGGACTGGGGACCGTCGCTGGAGGCTCTGGACCGGAGGCCTTCGTTGGAGGCTTCGTGCCATGACTCCTCACTGGAGGCTTCGTGCCATGTATCATCACTGGAGGCTTCTTGCCATGGATCTTCACTGGAGGCTTCTTGCCATGGATCATCACTGGAGGCTTCGTGCCATGGATCATCACTGGAGGCTTCGTGCAATGGATCATCACTGGAGGCTTCTTGCCATGGATCATCACTGGAGGGAGGAGACGTATGGGCAGTCTGGTACGTGGAGCTGCCACAGGGCTCACCAGGCTGGAGAGACATACAGGAGGAGTAGTTCTGGGCGCAGGCACAGGACTCACCAGACTGGAGAGACATACAGGATGCCCTGTCTTTGGCAGAGGGACCAGATACACTGGGCCATGGAGGCGCACTGGAGGTCTCGAGCTTGGAGCCTGCACAACCCGTCCTGGCTGGGTGGTTATCTTCACCCCGCAAATGCGGGGCACTGGCACAGGACGCACTGGGCTGTGTAGATGTACCGGAGACACAATGCGCAGAGCTGGCACAGGATATCCTGGGCCGTAGAGACGTACTGGCGGCCAGATGCGCTGAGCCGGCACCCTCCAACCTGGCTGGATGCCCACTCTAGCCCGGCCGTTTCGGGGAGCTGGAAGGTAGCGCACCGGGCTGTGCACACCCACTGGAGACACCGTGCACTCCACCGCATAACACGGTGCCTGACTAGTACGACGCTCGCCACGGTAAGCACGGGGAGTTGGCTCAGGTCTCCAACCTGACTCAGCCACACTCCCCGTGTGCCTCCCCCCAAAAAAATGTTGGGGCTGCTTCTCGTGCTTCCTTGGTATCCATGTCCCTTCATAACGCTGCCGCTCTGCTTTTGCTGCCTCCAGTTCCTCCCGTGGACGGCGATACTCCCCAGCCTGCCTCCAGGGTCCCTTACCGTCCAGGATCTCCTCCCAAGTCCATGAATCCTGAACACGCTGCTCCTCCTTACCACGCTGCTTGGTCCGTTGTTGGTGGGAAGATCTGTCACGGCTGTGAAGGAAGAGGACCAAGGGGCAGCGTTGTCAGCGTACATTTTCTTTTATTTCAATTGAAAAGACGCCGAACAAAACAATAACCACTACAAAACAAACCGTGAAGCTAAAGGCTATGTGCCATATACAAAGTCAACTTCCCACAAAGACAGGTGGGAAAAAGGCTACCTAAGTATGGTTCTCAATCAGAGACAACGATAGACAGCTGTCCCTGATTGAGAACCCTACCTGGCCAAAACATAGAAATACAAATAATAGAATATAGAATACACACCTCAACTCACACCCTAAGGTCAGGGCGTGACAGTTGGACTACAATCAAGTTGTCGAAACATCTCAAGGATGATCAATGGAAACAGGATGCACCTGAGCTCAATTTCGAGTCTCATAGCAAAGGGTCTGAATACTTATATAAATAAGGTATTTCAGTTTTTTTATTTTATACATTTGCAAACATTTATAAAAAACAGTTTTTGCTTTGTTATTATGGGGTATTATGTGTAGATTGCTGAGGATTTTTTTTATTATTTAATACATTTTTTAATAAGGCTGTAACGTAACAAAATGTCAAGGGATCTGAATATTTTCTGAAGGCACTGTGTGTGTGTATATATATATATATATATATATATATATATATATATATATATACAGTACCAGTCAAAAGTTTGGACACACCTACTCATTCTAGGTTTTCTAGATTTTTACTATTTTCTACATTGTAGAATAATAGTGGAGCCATCAAAACTATGAATAACACACGTGGAATCATGTAGTAACCAAAAAGTGTTAAACAAATCAAAATATATTTGAGATTTGAGATTCTTCAAAGTAGCCACCCTTTGCCTTGATGACAGCTTTGCACACTCTTGGCATTCTCTCAACCAGCTTCATGAGGTAGTCACCTGGAATGCATTTCAATTAACAGGTGTGCCTTGTCAAAAGTCAATTTGTGGAATTTCTTTCTTATTGCATTTGAGCCAATCAGTTGTGTTGTGACAAGGTAGGGGGGTATACAGAAGATAGCCCTATTTGGTAAAAGACCAAGTCCATATTATGGCAAGAACAAATAAGCAAAGAGAAACGACAGTCCATCATTATTTTAAGACATGAAGGTCAGTCAATCTGGAAAATTTCAAGAACTTTTAAAGTTTCTTCAAATGCAGTCACAAAAACCATCAAGCGCTATGATGAAACTGGCTTGAGGACCACCACGGGAAGGAAGACCCAGAGTGACCTCTGTTGCAGAGGATAAGTTCATTAGAGTTAACTGCACCTCAGATTGCAGCCCAAATAAATGTTTCAAAGAGTTGAAGTAACAGACACATCTCAACATCAACTGTTCAGAGGAGACTTGGGCCTTCATGGTCAAATTGCTGCAAAGAAACCACTACTAAAGGACACCAATAATAATAAGAGACTTGCTTGGGCCAAGAAACACGAGCAATGGACCGGTGGAAATCTGTCCTTTGGTCTGATGAGTCCAAATTTTAGATTTTTGGTTCCAACCGCCCTGTCTTTGTGAGACGCAGAGTAGGTGAACGGATGATCTCCACATGTGTGGTTCCCAAAGTGAAGCATGGCGGAGGAGGTTTGATGGTATGGGGATGCTTTGCTGGTGACATTGTCTGTGATTTATTTAGAATTCAAGGCACACTTAACCAGCATGGCTACCACAGCATTCTGCAGCGATACGCCATCCCATCTGGGTTGTGCTTAGTGAGACTATCATTAATTTTTCAACAGGACAATGACGCAAAACACAATCTCCAGGCTGTGTAAGGGCTATTTGACCATGAAGGAGAGTGATGGAGTGCTTGGAATGCGTTGGACTGCAGAGTGAAGGAAAAGCAGCCAACAAGTGCTCAGCGTATGTGGGAACTCAAGACTGTTGGAAAAGCATTCCTCATCAAGCTGGTTGACAGAATGCCAAGACTGTACAAAGCTGTCATCAAGGCAAAAGGTGGCTACTTTGAAGAATCTAAAATGTAAAATATATTTTGATTTGTTTAACACTTTTTTGGTTACTACGTGATTCCATGTGTTATTTCATAGTTTTGTTGTCTTCACTATTATTCTAGAATGTAGAAAATAGTAAAAAATTAAGAAATACCCTGAGGAGGTGTGTCCAAACTTTTGACTGGTATTGCATATATGGTGTAAATAGACAGTATGGACTGTATATTAATGCAATATGTATGTACAGCAGTAGTTATATAGGATGAGCCTTGAGTAGAATACAGTATATACATATGAAGTGGGTAAAACAGTATGCAAACATTATTATTGTGACCAATGTTCAATGTCTCTATCTACGGTACATGGGGCAGCAGGATTCAGCCAACAAGCTGGATTAATTATTTCCAGAAAACATACTCTTTTTTTCCCAGTCCTATGATGGGAAAGCATGGTGGGTAGGTCAGTAAAGCGAAAGCCCTAATGACAAGCATTGAGCATCTCAGGCCTTTTAAGGAGTGGCCTGCCTGCCTGCCGTCTGTCCACACAGACAAACAGTATGGAGGGCCAGAACACAGAGACAGATGAGCCTGTCTGTCGTGGTACACTGCTAATCCTCCTGTGGAAAATGTCTCAGGGATCCGTCTCACATGAATGAGCAGCTCGAGATGAGGCAGTCCAATATTTGGGGGGGAATTAATTGTGTGTGTGTGTGTGTGTGTGTGTGTGTGTGTGTGTGTGTGTGTGTGTGTGTGTGTGTGTGTGTGTGTGTGTGTGTGTGTGTGTGTGTGTGTGTGTGTGTGTGTGTGTGTGTGTGTGTGTGTGTGTGTGTGTGTGAGTGTGTGAGAGAGGGAGTAGGCGTGTGTCTGTGTGTCTACCGTACATTGACATTCAGGTCACTAAAACCTGCGCTGTTCCATAACCCTTCAAGCTGTACCATTATTGTAATTTGATGAGCAAAAATAATCTATAAAGCCTTCATGTGTTTTATTGTATACTGGCAAGAACATGCTTTGTAATTCTGGATGTTTTTCTTCTTTGCCTGCATAAATCCTCTGTAGAACTACATATTATATTAATGTATGGACATATTAATGGAGGCCATTTCTAATTCATTGGGCAGCGTACATTTTTTAGAACATACCGTGAAATTGTCAGTCCATGGGTACCCCACAGTGGTGGGAAAGACATGGCTTTATTGTTCTCAGTTTTAGGCCATTCTACCTTTCCCATAGCCAATTAGCCGCTGTCAGGTAGAGCCCACAGGCACAATTCTATAAAAGTTCACCAGGAAACTGTATTACCATGCAAATAACGTCCCTTCTGGCTTCGTGTTTACCTGATGGATTGTACTAATCAATTGCTTGTTTGGGTAAGAGGGCTCGTTGTTATTATACTTCAATCCAAGCTTGTTCTTGAGGAAATTATGTCGAAAATGGCGAACTTAGACTCTCAAAGTAGAGCCTTTTTCTTTATCAACTTTAAACCAACAACAATAAGGCTTTTGATATTTGTGTCCTAAAGGGTCTTGTCAAGAAAACAGGCTGACAGTGCTGTGAATTCACAAGTTTGACATTACTCTACAAATCGAGAGCTTGGGATCATACGGTTCTATCCGCAACAAGATGATTCTAAGATAACTGGCTTTAAAAAGCTCCGAACCCTCATTGGTTAACAACATGAATTCAGTTACTTGAACAAAACAAGGCTACGTCAACAACAACATTTTGACGAAAATGCAGATAGAACCTTATATGCCCAAGGTCTCGCAATTTTTCGAATAGTAAAAACCAAAAGACCACCAAAGCAATTGATTGGTGTGTATAAACCCACACCTGCAGGCCACATCTGGTCTTTCTGTACCCTGTGGAACAGTATAGTAGTGTACATTTCCTGAAAATTACTTTTAAGGGTCTGATATCAGATAACCGACTGATACTCAGCCATGTGAAAGGGTGTAGGCCTACTTTTCCCGAACTGTTTTACCTCACAAATGGATAGTAGTAAGGAGAAGCAAAGAACATGGAACTACATCTATTATCCTGTTTGACTAGAAGGTCCACATCTTAGTCTGTGGGCTATATGGGCTAAGTAAACAGAAGTTCCGATTCTCTTAGATTCCCACTTTTCAAACAATTAACATTTTTATTTATAATATCTGGAACCCATACATATGATTTTTCTTACCAGCTACACTGTATAACATGTGGGGTATATCTGAATATCAAGTGATTGAAAAGCCTTTCAGTGTCTAAGTCTCTGACAGCCTGTGCCACTTGAAAGCATTCTCACATAGATGAAATGAAACACCTGCTTCATTGAAACACTGCGTACACCCGGGAAAGTTATCTTTCTGAAACTTGAAAGGACAGATGGAGCATTTAGGAATCTAGTCAAAAGGGACCCTTTAGAGTGCTGCCTTTGTCAAGCTCACATCAAACGCCTGGAAAGAGAATAGAATTGCCTTGTGTTGTCTGTCCGCGTGCGGGTGAAAGTTTGTTGTTTGCTACAGTTAGTCACACAGAGTAAAATTAAGTACTTTTCCCACGGTGGTGTATTGTTGATATGTCTACAATTTGTACGAATATTTACTCCTCATGTACAGTATTTCAGATGTCAACAAAAAAATCTGTTTGAGTCGATAACTCGGTCATACAAAATAGTACCGAAGAGTACGTGAAGAACAGATACTGTGAATACTTCATTGGTTCCAGTGCACTAGCCATTTAGAAAGCGATTCCTAACACAAAATAATATATTCTGGTCTGTCTGTTTTTGCCAGGTGCTGTGCAGACAAAGTGGAAAGGACATTATTTATTAGTGCTGCCCATGGACAATTGTATAATGATATCCACTTTTGGAACCTTCTAGTGGTATCCTTGCTCCAGCAATCATGGCTGTGGTTGGGTTAAACATTTTGTGCCAGAATACAGGGTGTTATGTTCCAGATTTACATTCAATATTCGTACAAAGAATTTAAGGATTCAAGTGATATGTTGAATATGTTGAATTCATTTCCATAAAAGCGGTGTATGATACAGGTTGTGTTGAATATGCTTCTCTTTCCAGCTGTGTAAGTGCCAGTGAAAGGGTTAAGGGGGACACAGAGTTAAGTGGAATGTTAAGGGTCTGCCGTTCATATGAGCAAAGAGAAAGTTAATTGAGGTCTATAGAGGTTTGGAGTTGTTGGGCAAAAGGACACTGATGTCCTTGGTCTCAGTGTAAATGTTACCGTGACAGACAGTGCAAAAGCATTTAGCTGTTTAGTGGAATATAATATTGTTTTGGAAACATTTGCTTAATCCTAAAATCTAAACCAGAACAGGTTATGGTGGGCCAGGGGTGGGTGTGGATGTCATCATATGCCATCTGTAGGGATAGTTCTGCCATGAAAAAAGTGGATAGTGGAATAAGTCATAGTTGTTGCAGGATACACAGACATTGTTAATGCAGTAAAAAAGCATCGTAACTGCCTGAGGTCAATACTACAGAGCGGAGGAGAGGGTGGGCTACAGTTGAGGTTGGCCAGAGTTGAGGTTGGCCAGAGTTGAAGCCAGCCTATCCAGTTACCTCTCTGTAGCGATAATGTATTTACTGGGAGCAGCTGGGTAATCATGTTAGCTAGTTATTGAACAGAAAGCATTGTGAACTCCAAAATACGTCATCTAAAAGCAACAAAAAAAACAACAACAGTGATTTAGAACAGGTTTCAGGCAGGGCACTTCAAAGCCTGTACACTCTTAGAAAAAAAGGTGCTATCTAGAACCTAAAAGGGTTCTTTGCCTGTCCCCATAGGAGAACCCTTTTGGGTTCCATGTAGAACCCTTTCCACAGAGGGTTCTACATGGAACCCAGAAGGATTATACCTGGAACCAAAAAGGGTTCTCCCCTGGGGACAGCTGAAGAACCCGTTTGGAAGCCTTTTTTCTAAGAGTGTATCGTACCTGTCTATGTCTAAATCAAATAAGGTAGATGATGTATTGTATGTTTGTAAGGGAGTGAAATAACAGAATTCAGCAACAATAATGACAAAAAAGGGTAATACAGGTTAAATGTAAAGGAAGGTTTTCTCTACAATAGATACAGTCTGGGCAGAGGCCACATTTATTGCTGTGATCCACAGAGTGTTTGATCATAATGGCACCATCAAATATTTGACTGGGCCACTCCTTTAGAGATGACAGTGTGAGGCAATGCATTGAGCACACACTCCCAATAGCACAGGTTTTGAGTGAAACCCAGAATCACATATTAAATATCATTCAGGGAACTGAAAATAGTTTTACTCACAGTTGAGCTTTTGAAACTTGCTTGGTAAGATATATAGGTTAGGTCCCCTGACACTATTCATAAAAATTCATGTATGCTAATAGTGAGGGCTTTGAACCCTTTCTATTCTTTGAATGACAAAATTCCAGATACAATCTGAGAATGCTTTATATAATATACTTTATTATAGAAAAGCACTGGTGGATTGGACAATGTAATTGAACCATCTGTTTTTTTTAAGATGAGAACATAATATCGCTGAGGATCAGGATTTGGGGGAATTTGTCGGGAGATCAGGGAAAATGAGGGGAAATCCTCTCCCTCTCAGCTGGCATCGGTGTCAGGTTTTCACTCTGTTGCTGTTGAGAACACATTCCATGTACACAAATGTTGAGTGTGCATACAGGGGTCAGTACTGTTGTCAGGGCTAGATCCCCTGGACCTGTAAGCTTCTTCAGTATTCTGACTCGACCATCAGCTCAATCAACTGCCAGTTCAGCACCAAATATACGAATAAGGACTGCCATGCAAGTGTATCAAAATACAGGGTAAAAGTGATGATATGTCTTTGCACAACAACAAAGAACTCTTAGAATAAAAGGTGCTATATGGAACCTAAAAGGGTTCTTTGGCTGTCTCCATAGGATAACCCTTTCAGGTTCCAGGTAGAACCCTTTTTGGTTCCAGGCTGAACTATTTGGGGTTCCAGGTAGAGCCCTCTGGGGACAGGGTTCTACATGGAACCAAAAAGGGTTCTTCAAAGGGTTATCCTATGGAGACAGCCAAAGAACCCTTTTAGGTTCCATATAGCACCTTTTTTTCTAAGAGTGTAGCTTCAGAGAGAGGAAAGATGACAGATCATGCAGCTTTGTGTGAAGGCCACGTTGTGAAGGACATCTTGGACACAGGTTGAGTGTCTCTCCGCTGGCTTCTGCCTAACAAAGCACAGCAGCCCACTCTTGCTGCCCTGCGTCACCCATATTGATAAGGAAATAATTACTTTCCCTTCTTCCCCTCCAATGACTGTCCCCTGCATCTCCTTAACTCATTAACTTCCCCAGTGTTCTTCCTCAAGTCAGAACTGCTACTGCTGTCATTAAAGACAAAGAGAACACAGAATTGCTGGAATTATAGTTCATCCTCTACAACAGCACCTGTTCTGTTGGCCCTGATACGTATTTTGTTATCCCTCTAACCAGCACACAAGGTCCCACAGCACCAGGAAATACGTGGACGTTGTTATAGCGACAAGTCGCCCACAATGCCAATAACTTACTTCTACAAGAGATTTTAAATGTCTAGGACCAATGCAATATTTATATTCTTCCACATACTATAAAGGTTCAGAAAATCACTATAGAGGCTCACTTTGTGAGCTTGTGTGACTACGTACGCTTGGTAATAGAGAGAGAGATAATAAGGCCCCCGCAATTCCACAGGAAACCAGTTTTGTTGTTGTCAAACACTTCTGTTGAAAGTATGTCTATGTTTTCCACGAAGCAGAGACCCCACCAGCAACCACTATTAGGGCAAACTGTGCCATGTCGTGACATGGGAACACCAATAAAAAGTGTTAAGAGCCAGAGGCATTAGCATTTTGGAAGCAGCTGAATGGGTGCGTTTGTTCCTTTTCCTGCGCCTCCCAGAAAGACTATTAAAGGGAGGTTTAGAGATCGCTATGCTTTGCTCATATTAAAGTTGGGATTGCAAGGGGAGAAAGTTTGACAGTAAAAGTACGTTTTCCTTTGAGAGTTATACACTCTTCTTCTTTCAACCGTCAGTTAGTTTCCCTTGGTGATATTTTGAGGTCCCTCAGAAATGTAGAGTTTTGTATTTAAATGAGGTGGAACAATAATTGCTTTAAACGGGAAATCACGAATGAAGCATCAGTCATTCTTTGATATCTTCAGGAATGTGTCTCTCAATGTACAGTATATATACAGTACCAGTCAAACGTTTGGCCACACCTACTCATTCAATGGTTTTTCTTTATTTTTAAAAACTATTTTCTACATCATAGGAAAGTAGTGAATACATCAAAACTATGAAATAACACATATGGAATTATATAGTAACCAAAAAAGTGTTAAACAAATCAAAATATATTTTAGATTTTAGATTCTTAAAAGTAGCCACCATTTGCCTTGATGACAGCTTTGCACACTCTTGGCATTCTCTCAACCAGCTTCATGAGGAATGCTTTTCCAACAGTCTTGAAGGAGTTTCCACATATGCTGAGCACTTGTTGGCTGCTTTTCCTTTACTCTGCGGGCCAACTCATCCCAAACCATCTCAATTGGGTTGAGGTCGGGTGATTGTGGAAGCCAGGTCATCTGATGCAGCACTCCATCACTCTCCTTCTTGGTCAAAAAGCCCTTACACAGCCTGGAGGTGTGTTGGGTCATTGTCCTGTTGAAAAAAACAAATGATAGTCCCAGTAAGCGCAAACCAGCGTATCGCTGCAGAATGTAGTGGTAACCTTGCTGGTTAAGTGTGCCTTGAATTTGACAGTGTCACCAGCAAAGCACCCTCACACCTCCTCCATGCTTCACGGTGGGAACCACACATGCGGAGATCATCCGTTCACCTACAGTACACTGTGTCTCACAAAGACACCGCTGTTGAAACCAAACATCTCAAATTTGGAATCAGACCAAAGGACAAATGTCCATTGCTCGTGTTTCTTTGCCCAAGCAAGTCTCTTCTTATTATTGGTGTCCTTTAGTAGTGGTTTCGTTTCTTTGTAGAAATTCAACAATGACGGCCTGATTCATGCAGTCTCCTCTAAACAGTTAATGTTGAGATGCTTTATCTTGGCCAGGTCGCAATTGTAAATGAGAACGTGTTCTCAACTTGCCTACCTGGTTAAATAAAGGTGAAATAAAAAAATAAATAATGTGTCTGTTACTTAAACTCTGAAGCATTTATTTGGGCTGCAATCTGAGGTGCAGTTAATTGCCGATTTCTGAGGCTGGTAACTCTAATGAACTTATCCTCTGCAGCAGAGGTAATGCTGGGTCTTCCTATCCTGTGGCGGACCTCATGAGAGCCAGTTTCATCATAGCGCTTGATGATTTTTGGGACTGCACTTGAAGAAACCTTCAAAGAAATTTTCCGCATTGACTGACCTTCATGTCTTAAGGAAAGAAATTCCACAAATTAACTTTTAACAAGGCACAGCTGTTAACCTCTAATTCCTCCCAAACCCGGATCCGGGAGCACCCCCCACAGTAAAAAAGCTGACTAGCATAGCCTAGCATAGCGTCACAAGTAAATACTAGCATCTAAATATCATTAAATCACAAGTCCAAGACACCAGATGAAAGATACAGATCCTGTGAATCCAGCCATCATTTCTGATTTTTAAAATGTTTTACAGGGAAGACACAATATGTAAATCTATTAACTAACCACGATAGCAAAAGACACAACTTTTTTTTCCCAACATTTTTTTCCTGCATGGGTAGCTATCACAATTTCGACCAAATAAAGATATACAGTGGGGAGAACAAGTATTTGATACACTGCCGATTTTGCAGATTTTCCTACTTAAAAAGCATGTAGAGGTCTGTAATTTTTATCATAGGTACACTTCAACTGTGAGAGACGGAATCTAAAACAAAAATCCAGAAAATCACATTGTATGATTTTTAACTAATTAATTTGCATTTTATTGCATGACATAAGTATTTGATACATCAGAAAAGCAGAACTTAATATTTGGTACAGAATCCTTTGTTTGCAATTACAGAGATCATACGTTTCATACGACCAGGTTTGCACACACTGCAGCAGGGATTTTGGCCCACTCCTCCATACAGACCTTCTCCAGATCCTTCAGGTTTCGGGGCTGTCGCTGGGCAATATGGACTTTCAGCTCCCTCCAAAGATTTTCTATTGGGTTTAGGTCTGGAGACTGGCTAGGCCACTCCAGGACCTTGAGATACTTCTTACGGAGCCACTCCTTAGTTGCCCTGGCTGTGTGTTTCGGGTCGTTGTCATGCTGGAAGACCCAGCCACGACCCATCATCAATGCTCTTACTGAGGGAAGGAGGTTGTTGGCTAAGATCTCGCAATACATGGCCCCATCCATCCTCCCCTCAATACGGTGCAGTCGTCCTGTCCCCTTTGCAGAAAAGCATCCCCAAAGAATGATGTTTCCACCTCCATGCTTCACGGTTGGGATGGTGTTCTTGGGGTTGTACTCATCCTTCTTCTTCCTCCAAACACGGCGAGTGGAGTTTAGACCAAAAAGCTCTATTTTTGAATCATCAGACCACATGACCTTCTCCCATTCCTCCTCTGGATCATCCAGATGGTCATTGGCAAACTTCAGACGGGCCTGGACATGCGCCTGCTTGAGCAGGGGGACCTTGTGTGCGCTGCAGGATTTTAATCCATGACGGCGTAGTGTGTTACTAATGGTTTTCTTTGAGACTGTGGTCCCAGCTCTCTTCAGGTCATTGACCAGGTCCTGCCGTGTAGTTCTGGGCTGATCCCTCACCTTCCTCATGATCATTGATGCCCCACGAGGTGAGATCTTGCATGGAGCCCCAGACCGAGGGTGATTGACCGTCATCTTGAACTTCTTCCATTTTCTAATAATTGCGCCAACAGTTGTTGCCTTCTCACCAAGCTGCTTGCCTATTGTCCTGTAGACCATCCCAGCCTTGTGCAGGTCTACAATTTTATCCCTGATGTCCTTACACAGCTCTCTGGTCTTGGCCATTGTGGAGAGGTTGGAGTCTGTTTGATTGAGTGTGTGGACAGGTGTCTTTTATACAGGTAACGAGTTCAAACAGGTGCAGTTAATACAGGTAATGAGTGGAGAACAGGAGGGCTTCTTAAAGAAAAACTAACAGGTCTGTGATAGCTGGAATTCTTACTGGTTGGTAGGTGATCAAATACTTATGTCATGCAATAAAATGCAAATGAATTACTTAAAAATCATACAATGTGATTTTCTGGATTTTTGTTTTAGATTCCGTCTCTCACAGTTGAAGTGTACCTATGATAAAAATTACAGACCTCTACATGCTTTGTAAGTAGGAAAACCTGCAAAATCAGGCAGTGTATCAAATACTTGTTCTCCCCACTGTATATAGCCACTAACCAAGAAACAACTTCATAAGATGACAGTCTGATAACATATTTATTGTATAGCATATGTTTTTTTAGAAAAATGTGCATATTTCAGGTATAAATCACAGTTCTACATTGCAGCTGCAATCTGAAATAGTGCCGAAGCTGCCAGAATAATTACAGAGACCAACGTCAAATACCTAATTACTCATCTTAAAACATTTCTGAAAAATGCGTACAGCATTTGAAAGCAGCGTACAGCAAATGAAAGCCCAACATCTTGTGAATCCAGCCAATATGTCAGATTTTTTAAGTGTTTTACAGCGAAAACACAATATAGCATTATATTAGCTTAGCACAATAGCCAGAAACACAAGCAATTTACCAGCAGCACAGGTTAGCGATCGTAACAATACAGCAAAAGATATATAATTTTGGACTAACCTTGATATACTTCATCAGATGACAGTCCTGTAACATCATATTACACAATGCATATAGGTTTTGTTCGAAAATGTGCATATTTAGCAGCACAAATCGTGGTTATACAATGTGATCAGTGGCAACAGGTCATGCATTCTGGCCGGCGCCATCTTGGAAAGGCACCTAATCTAATCAATAAATAATCGTAAACTTGACTAAGAAATACAGGTTGGACAGCAAATGAAAGATGCATTAGTTATTAATGCAACCGCTGAGTTAGATTTTTAAAATTAACGTTACTAGACATACAGTGTGCGTTACAGCCAGACTAGTGCCGCAATATTGGCGGACAAATGCGTTTACATTTTTCCACATAAATACGGAATAACATCATAAATAGCTCTTACTTTTGGACGAGCTTCCATCAGAATCTTGGGCAAGTGGTCCTTTGTCCAAAAGAATCGTTGCTTGGTTGTAAAACGTCGTCTTCAACTTCGGAATTAGCAGCTAACAATAGCTATGTGGCCACAACATGCCCAAATGTTCAAAACGCAATACTAAGGAAATTCAGAAAATAGCAATATACTCGCATAAACTGATATAACTCGGTTTAAAATAACTTCGTTATGATGTTTCTAACACCTATATCGAATTAAATTACAGACGGATATATCTAAGGTCGATAACTGAGCGTTTCAAAATGCCATCCTGAGGTCTTGCTTTGCGCAATGACGAACGTTGAAAAGAGAGCTCCCTTCGTTCCTTGGCCTTTTATAAGCTCTGAGAACTACGTAGAAACTCCATTCCACTTCTCATTGGTTACTGACATCCAGGGGAAGGCGGGTGCAGTTCATGTCGACCCATAGGATACATACAGAGCTTTAAACTGATCTGAGAACAGAGCCTCGTTTTCAGACCTTCGCAGTTCCTGTCATGAATTTCACTGCAGAAAGAGTTCTGGTTCACCCACAGACATAATTCAAACGGTTTTAGAAACTAGAGATTGTTTTCTATCCAATAGTAATAATAATATGCATATTGTACGAGCAAGAATTGAGTACGAGGCAGTTTAATTTGGGAACGATAAATGTCGAAGTTGAAACAGCACCCCCTGTAGTGTCAAGAGGTTGATTGAAATGCGTTCCAGGTGATGCTGGTTGACAGAATGTCGAGAGTGTGCAAAGCGTGGCTACTTTGAAGTATCTCAAATATAACATATTTTGATTTGTTTAACACTTTTTTGGTTACTACATGATTCCACATGTGTTATTTCATAGTTTTGATGTCTCCACTATTTTTCTACAATGTAGAAAATAGTAAAAAATTAAGAAAAACCCTGAAATGAGTAGGTGTCCAAACTTTTGACTGGTACTATATATATACATATATTTTGATCTATATTCCCGGACTCTGACATTGCTCGTTCTGATATTTTGTTACTTTTTGGTTTATGTGTGCATTGTTATTGTATTGCTAGGTATTACTGCGCTGTTGAAGCTACGGACATAAGCATTTTACTGCACCTGCGATAACATCTGCAAATCTGTGACCAATAATGTATGATTTGATTGAATTTTGAATCAGATAGAAGAGAACCATAGTGGAGGGTTCTGCCTGGAGTGGTTTATGAGAAACCTGTCTATCTTACAGACAACAGGTGGGCTGCTGATGATGCTGCCGCTGCTGCTGCTGCTACTCTGTAGATAGTGATGAGGATCTGATCTGCACAGCTCCCTGCCTGCAGGATCTAACCATTCAATTACAATTGAACTGCTCCATTTGGAGGAGGGCTGAGTCAATGTAGGAGGGCTGATTCTATGCAGTCTGCAGTGTGTGATTGAGTGTATTGCCGAGCCCTCCAACCATTTGGAATGCTGAATGCTGTGTGTTCTGGGGGCTGTGTGTGTTCTCTCTCCGGGTTGAGGGAAGCTCGGAAGCACGGTTGCCATGCCTACACATTTGACTGAAGACAGCGCGGTTATTTTAATGAATTTGTCTTTTCAGACTTCTCTTTGCACCGTATTCTCAATCTGCTGTGTACACACTTAAAATATCTCAGCGCTGGGGACCCTTTTGTTTGTTAACAGTGACCTTTGGGGAAATAGCTTATTGATTCCTGGGGTAACATGATTAAAATGGGTTCTAAGTGGACACTTCATCTGAACTTGTCTACAAGACTACTGTGAGGGTAGATAAGACGTGGCATGCAGGAGTCATTCTCTCTTTCCGTCCTGGTGGTCCACTCTTTCATTTTTACTTTCCTTCACTTGTTTTTCATGGTTTTCTATTTTGAAAAGGACTGTAGAAGTAATCCACAGCCAGAAACATGAGGTTGAAATAGAAATACCAAGCACACGCTCACAAACAATTTCCAGTTACCCCATTGCTGTCTCTCAACCAGTGATGAATGTGCACCAGACGCTAGCATGCACACAGCTTTTAGTAGGTGTGCTAATCACGAGGAGTTATCCCGTGATGACTGCCATGATCACTGAGCGCACCATCTGTGGGCTCCGCCGGGCTCTCCACCGGCCTGGTGTCTCACTGAGAGAGCTGGATGCATCTTGGGCCCTCCTGGCCCACTCCCTCCTGTCTGTCTTTCCAAGGCTGCAGTCAGTCAGTCAAGGCTCATCCCTGCCGTATGGCTGTAGAGACTCACCTACTGCTGAACTCACAGTCACACACAGTACAGTATACCTTACAACCTGCTGGAACCACTTAACATGTTCAGAGCAGCTTAAGCTGTGACAATATATTTTAAGTGTACGGAAATTTCAGAAAGATGTGGGATTTATAATAGGCACATGTGTTATACAATCTGGACCATTTTGAAAAGGTATCCTTCCTTGGTTGCTCCCTGATTTATCTGGTGTTAGCTTTTTGCCTTTGGTCTGATCGGACGCTCTCTTTGGAGTGTTGCGCTGGATAAATCACCTATGAACCTGGACCTGGAAACAATTGTAGAGGCCATTAAAGAGTCAGGGATAATGGTGAATTGCATATAAACATGGGCAATTAAATAGGTGGAATGTCACCTGGTTTTCATTAGCAGTTGGAGGTCACGTACAGTACCCATCAGACATCCGGCAATTAAGGGATTTCTCTAGGTTCTAAAAGCGGTGGGTGTTGTTTGTGATGGGATACTCAAACCATGAACACAAACATCCTCAAAACAACAGGATTCAAGATGTGTACCACAGCTAGTTTTCCATACGCATCAGCTGTGGAGAGCATTTATCAAAGCGATCTGCATGGTAAACTGTAGTAATGTCACCGTAACAAAATACACCGGAAAAAATACCCAGTTCCATTTTTTTGTGAGCCACATTCAGAGGAATATATACCAGTAATGAAAAATATGCCACGGCTCTGCAGATGTCAGCTTCTAGTATTAACATCAGGTTTTCTGAAGACGAGTTTGAGGGTGAAAACAACAAAATGAGGCTATCTGCCCATAGTTCAATTAAACAACCTCATACTGTGTACAGTCTGCATATCTGCCAAGCCTCTGAACTAAATTAGCTTTTGTGCCGCCTCATCAGTGATCCCTCTTGTCCCAGTTGGGATGGCCTTCATTGACCCCAGCGTACTTGACTTTTAATCTAAGACTTTGAAGCGATGCTTAATGCCTGAGCATAGATCTCCTTGACGGGACAGACGGAGCTACTCAAGACCCACCTGGACATAAAGAACCGACTGTCTAATGTCTAGGAGTATAGGGGTTAAACAAGGGCTAGACACAGCTGGTGAACACACCAGACTGCTCTCCTCTCTCTTGGTCTCTTCTCTGCTCTCAGGGCAGAGTGAGAACAACATGGACACTGATGTGTGCGGCTGATGTTGTTGATGCAGGCTGTGCTCCTCTCTGTGTCGTCCTCTCTTGCTTCATTCCAAGACGCCTGAGGGAACTCTGGTCTGGACCGAGTTTCTAATTCCATTACATTGACTTGATAGGATAGATAGACCTCTATCTCACACTGGCCAGATAGATAGTATTTGTTGATCGCTGCCTGAAGGAGATAAGAGATGTGTTGTAAATAAAATGGAATTGTAAACATCTTCTCTCACAGAAAGATCATTGGAGGATATCTCCATTTTATTTTCTCATTCCCCCGTTATTTTCCGATTTTCCCCTTTGTTGTGTGCGTGTCTACTATGAATTAGCTGTATCACATAGAGACCCTCAAGCTAATATCCCGACAATGTCACATTATGAAATATGTTGGATGACACGAACAGAGCTATCTCAGTTTATTACAGCTTCCATTTTTTGTAGCTCCAGCTCCAGCTTTAGTCGATCTTCATGTACTCTGAGAGTCTCCCACAGCCTGCTCCATGGCATTTTAACAAATGGCGTTAAGTGTGAATAAATGTTTGGTTTTGCGCCCCTACAAGTCATGTCCCATTCATGTAATCTGTGGGGACAGAGGTGTGAATGGGTTGGAGCGGTCGAGAGCAGAGGAAGAAGAGGGGAATAGGCAGTCCCCGGGGCAGTACCCAGGACAATGTCAGGTTTGTCTGGCCTGAGTGAGTGAACACTAAGCTTTTCGGAACTGGCAGCTTGCCCCGGGACCTTCCCTCCCATCGTCCTCGCTTCCAGAGCAGTCTAGCTCCAAGCAGTAAGCGTTTGTGCAAAGTTCATAAGGCTTCCCTCTGTTTGTGTGGCCATAATGGCGGCTTCATCCTGCTGCTGCTCAAAGAGAGGGCTGAGTGCCTTGGAGGGCCTGGCTGGCACTGGGTCTCTCTGGCTCTGCAGAGGAGAGGCGGGTCAGTGTTCTCAGTGTCTGGAGCTGGCAATCTGCTGCTCACATTATCAAGAGGCCAATGTCCTCCGACTGTCCAGTACTTCAGCTCTAAATCCCTGTTTATACCTGGTGCTAACATGCATCCTTTGTCCTGATCATGTCCACATTCTGATTTTGCCCACATTTTTAGACAGGTGTAGAGGATTAAAGGACACATTGTGCTCTGATTGTGATCAGATCTTGCAAGCACGCATTGTGTCTGGATATCTTACAAGTGTAGATGGATCTGGAAAGTGAAACCATTTAAATCATCATTATGCTGCCTTCTAAAATCATTGACAAGTGGCACCATTGACTTATGGCATCAATATGTAAATATTAGTTTGAAATAATAGCTGTCAAATAATTTGCATACAGGAAGGGACCAGGAAATGTGGTCGCAATGCAGGCACAGTAGACGGATAAGATACACATTTTAATACAGTGTGTAGACATATTTCTGAAATTGTGTGCACAATCATAATGTGGGCAAGATCAGGACAAGGGTCGCATGTTAGAGCCAGGTATAAACAAGGCTTATATGGTGACTTTTTAAGGTCGCATCCATCATCTTTGTGTCTTCTGGAAATCATAAAAATCATTAATTTTATTTACCTAGGCAAGTCAGTTAAGAACAAATTCTTATTTTCATTAATGGCCTAGGAACAGTGGGTTAACTGCCTTGTTCAGGGGAAGTACGACAGATTTTTACCTTGTCAGCTCGGGGATTCGATCTAGCAACCGTTCAGTTACGAGTCCAACGCGCTAACCACTAGTCTACCTGCTGCCCCATTGATATGTGAACTGGTCTTTTAAAAAGTCTATTACTTTACTTTATATTGATTTCAACAATGATGTTAGAGAATAAAGTTACAATTGCACATTAAAACCAGTGGTATAAAGTACTTAAGTAAAAATACCTTGAAGTACTACTTAAGTATTTTTGGGGGGTATCTGTACTTTACTTTACTACACTGAACAAAAATATAAATGCAACGTGCAACAATTTAAAAGATTTTACTGAGTTACAGTTCATTTAAGGAAATTCGTCAATTTAAAATAAACGCATTATGCCCTAATGTATGGATTTCACATGACTGGGAATACAGATGTGCATCTGTTGGTCACAGATACCTATAAAAAAAAGGTAGGGGCGTGGATCAGAAAACCAGTCAGTATCTGGTATGACCACCATTTGCCTCGTGCAGCACGGCACATCTCCTTCACATTGAGTTGATCAGGCTGAAATTGCTGGATATTGGAACACGCTGTCATACACATGGATCCAGAGCATCCCAAACATGCTCAATGTGTGCCATGTCTGGTGAGTATGCAGGCCATGGAAGAACTGGGACATTTTCAGCTTCAAGGAATTGTGTATAGATCCTTGTGACATGGGGCCGTGCATTATCATGCTGAAACATTAGGTGATGGCGGCGGATGAATGACACGACAATGGGTCTCAGGATCTCGTCACGGTATCTCTGTGCATTCAAATTCCCAATGATAAAATGCAGTTGTGTTCATGATCCGTAGCTTATGCCTGCCCATACCATAACCCCACCGCCACCATGGGGCACTCTGTTCACAACGTTGACATCATTCGCCCACACGACGCCATACATGCTGTCTGCCATCTACACGCTGTCTGCCATCTGCCCAGTACAGTTAAAACCGGGATTCATCTGTGAAGAGCACACTTCTCCAGCGTGCCAGTGGCCACTGAAGGTGAGTATTTGCCCACTGAAATCGTTCACAATGCCAAACTGCAGTCATGTCAAGAACCTTGTGAGGACGATGAACATGCAGATGAGCTTCCCTGAGATTGTTTCTGACAGTTTGTACAGAAAGTCTTTGGTTGTGCAAACCCACAGTTTCATCAGCTGTCCAGGTGGCTGGTCTCAGCCGCATGTGGAGGCCGGTTGCACAACCGAGTGGCCGGTTTGATGTACTGCCAAATTCTCTAAAACTAATTAACATTCAATTATCTGGCAACAACTCTGGTGGACATTCCTGCAGTCAGCATTCCAATTGCACACTCCGTCAAAACCTGAGACATCTTTGGCATTGTGTTGTATGACAAAACTGCACATTTTAGAGTGGCCTTTTATTGTCCACAGCACAAGGTGCACCTGTGTAATGATCATGCTTTTTAATCGGCTTCTTGATATGCCACACCTGTCAGGTGGAAGGATTGTCTTGGCAAAGGAGAAATGTTCACTAACAGAAATATAAACACATTTGTGCAAAACATTTTTGAGAAATATGTTTTTGTGTGAAAGGAATGTTTTGGGTATCTTTTAATCATAATTGAATTTCTGGTGAAAATAATATTGCCTCCATGTACAGTACCTTCAGAAAGTATTCAGACCCCTTGGCTTTTTCCACAAAAATACATTTTTCTCATCAATCTACACACAATACCCCATAATGACAAAGTGAAAACAGGTTTTTAGAATTTTTTTACAAATGAAAAAACAAGAACTGAAATATTACATTTACGTAAGTATTCAGACACTTCGCTATGAGACTCGAAATTGAGCTCAGGGGCATCCTGTTTCCAATTATCATCCTTTAGATGTTTCTACAACTTGATTGGAGTCCATCTGTGGTAAATTCAATTGATTGGACATGATTTGGAAAGGCACACACCTGTCCATATAAGGTCCCAAAGTTGACAGTACTTGTCAGAGCAAAAAGCAAGCCATGAGGTCGAAGGAATTGTCCATAGCGCTCCGAGACAGGATTGTGTCGATGCACAGATCTGGGGAAGGATACCAAAACATTTCTACAGCATTGAAGGTCCCCAAGAACACAGTGGCCTCCATCATTCTTAAATGGAAGAAGTTTGGAACCACCAAGACTCTTCTTAGAGCTGGCCAAACTGAGCAGGGAGGTGACCAAGAACCTGATGGTCCCTCTGACAGAGCTCCAGAGTTCCTCTATGGAGATGGGAGAACCTTCCAGAAGGACAACCATCTCTGCAGCACTCCACCAATCAGGCCTTTATGGTAGAGTGACCCGACGGAAGACACTCCTCAGTAAAAGGCACATGACAGTCCGCTTGGAGTTTTCTAGAAGGTACCTAAAGGACTCTCAGACCATGAGAAACAAGATTCTCTGGTCTGATGAAAACAAGATCGAACTCTCTGGCCTGAATGCCAAGCGTCACATCTGGAGGAAACCTGGCATCATCCCTACGGTAAAGCATGGTGGTGGCAGCATACTGTGTCGATGTTTTTTAGTGGCAGGGACTAGGAGACTAGTCAGAATCAAGGGAAAGATGAACGGAGCAAAGTACAAAGAGATCCTTGATGAAAACCTGCTCCAGAGCGCTCAGGACCTCAGACTGGGGCGAAGGGTCACCTTCCAACAGGACAACGACCCTAAGCACACAGCCAAGACAATGCAGGAGTGGCATCAGGACAAATCTCTGAATGTGGCCCAGCCAGAGCCCGGACTTGAACCCAATCTAACATCTCTGGAGAGACCTGAAAATAGCTGTGCAGCGACGCTCCCCATCCTACCTTACAGAGCTTCACACCCAAGAAGACTCGAGGCTGCAATTGCTGCCAAAGGTTCTTCATCAAAGTACTGAGTGAAAGGGTCTGAATACTTATGTAAATGTAATATTGAACTTTTTTATTTTTAATAAATTAGCAAACATTTCTTAAAACCTGTTTTTGCTTTGTCGTTATGGGGTATTGTGTGTAGATTGATGAGGACATTTAAAAAAAAATTATAAAGATTTTAGAATAAGGCTGTAATGTAACAAAATGCGGAAAAAGTAAACGGGTCTGAATACTTTCCGAATGCACTGTATTTGATCGCTTAATGTATTTATAGTGCATTGATCACATATCAAATCGTACATTTATCTAATGTCTCCATTCAAAGGTATACAATCTCATTTCCACCATTTCCCAACTGTCAGCACATATGAAGCACAAGTGATGATAACCTTGAATGGAGCCTGCACAAATAGCGCTCCGCTGAAAAAGGCCCGTTTTTTGCCGTTTTCAGCAAATTCAAGCATGACCCTCTGCCCCTCCCCCTTTTAATATTCTCCCTTTCTCCTTGTTAAAGCCCAAGTCTCAGACCTGGGTCCACACCATACATCATCCAGACTGTGCCGCTCCCTTCCCCCCGTGTCATGGGAGACAGGCTGTGCTGTTGTTGGGCTATGGAGGGCTCTTATCGGCAGTCTCAGCACTCTCTCTCTGCTCTGCTCTCTGCTTCTTCCCCACAGGTCACACAGGTCCCCATCTGTGGAGTCTTGGAATGATGTCTGTGCTCACCAATCTGTCAATCAAGGTCTCTAAATCAGTCGCTCAAAAAATCCCAGTTTTCATTCCACAGGTTCATTGGTTCTTCTGGTCAAACAAACAAAACAATCTTCAAACAGATTATTATGCTTCAATTTGTCCGGATGGGTAAAGTTAAGAGCAGACCTGGGCACAGATGTACTGTAGGGATACTGTAGCCTCGTCTTCTGTAATACTGAGAGACAATCGCCACCAGCATTATAAGAAATAAGGAGATTGTCCCTGCCTACAAAGAGGATTGGTCCCTGAGATCTGTAACACTCGAAGGCTGATCTCTACCCTGCTGCTCCCACCTGTGCTCTTGCAGGCATTCTGTAAAATATGTGTGCGTAACTCTTAAGACAACACTTTAAGCAAAGCTTCAGGTGAAGAACATATATTGCTGGTCAGGACACTGAGGGAGGGGGGGGGTGAGATGGAAGATGCATTCCTCCCCTTTTCCTCCTCCGTCTTTTGTACACAGCCAGTGAATGGCCTTTAGATTGTGCTTTGTGAGAATGATTGTCAGTGGCTTAATGAGCGTCTTTGCCAAGCTAGAGGCTTTGGTAACATATGCGTCCACAGCGCCTCTCTCACTCCGTCCCCAGCTTGTGTGACAGGATCTGGTGCGGGTGGGACGCCTCTAGAGCAGTCCCCGGGATTTTGACAGATCATTTACTGTTTCTGTGCTCTGTTTTTCCCCTTTGGATTGGATTGCCTGCAGAGGGAATGGTTGTTCTTATGTATCTCGCGGGGGACCAGCGCAGAGAATGAAGTTAAGTCTTGTAAGTGACGTCTTGTCTTGGGATGTTTCTGTAGCTGCCTGTTAAATGTTTTGGTTTTTGCATGTGTGGGGAGGTGCACTGGGACGATCTCTCCCTCAAAGAGAGGAGAGGCACAACATTGTCGGTGTTCATGTCTTGAAATTATTGAACTGAGCTGTCTCAGTAGTTGATTGTGGGTATCTCTTGTTGTCATACAATGAATATGGAAATATTGAGGTTATTCTGTTTTGAAAGAAACGAGAAATGTCTGGGCAAAAGAATACAGTATCTAAATTTGGCATAATTTTGATTCTTTGGATATATACAATTTTAGGACAGCCTGATAGGATTGTGAACTGTGTACGTCAGTACATGAGGCTGGGTGATAACATTATACCAAGTTTGAACGAACTTGTCTAGCCAGGAGTATCATACTGCCCTTAATATATCTCCAAATAGTGGGGGAATCCTTAGCATTATCTAAGTCTTTTAATCTTTCATCTCTGACACTGAACCCCTACCCCCCCACACACCCACACACCACACACCCACACACACACACACCACAAATTGATGAAGACGCTCAGGACTCATTTCCGACTGCTGTGTCAAACAGTTCGCCCTGTGAACGCTGTCCAGATGTCCTGCTGTAGAGCGCAGGAAATACAAGATAGATTGCATGCAGCATTTTACTGGTAAATCCCAGATCGGAGCCAGGAATTTCAATGTGTTGGAGAGGGACCTTAGAGGACAGGAACAACCAGCCTGTGGCAATTCAATATACTATTCTGTATCTGCGTTGGGGGAATCAGACTTTTCTGGTGTTGGACGGAAGTAAATTGCTTTGGGGTTTGATGGAAGAGGGGATTTGGGATATAAGTCCCATCCATCATGTCCGGCTGTGGCACAGTTTCATCCACAGTTTCATCCACAGTTTCATCCTGGGAAATAGCCATCATCAGTCAGATGGAGTGAATGAACGGGACGAGGACCTCGCTGCGTTTGTTCACGCAAAATAATGTCCCTGTCCCCGCAGTCCAGGCTGTGAATCCATAACGCTCCTCTCCTGGCGACTCAGTGAGGATCACAGACTAATGTGATGATCGTCCTGGGCATGGGGCGCCCATCTGTGACTCGGGACTTCAAAGAGACTAGAGCTGAGAGGGAAAAAGTTGAAGCGCTTGGCTTCTCACCATTCTGCAGACAGTTTGACACAGGAGCAATTTACAGTACCTTTTGTGTCACTTGTACTTGAAACGTGACACATAGAATATCTCAGTCTGGCATTACTCTGCTGCCTCAACGCTGTGACAGCTGCACCATGATTTCTCTCAACCCTTGAACTCTCAGATTTACACTTCATTTATAAACCAGTTATAGTTAGCCATTGTGTGACACGGCCCGTTGCTCACTTCCCAGTCACATTTGCTTCCAATTACAGTGATGTGTTTTTCAACAAAGAAATGATCCACAAGCGGCTAGCCCATACATGTAGTTAAAATCTCACCATATCTTTAAATGAAGAATAATGGTGAAATGATTGGGAGAGATTGCAGCAATATTTGCACTGAAACAGTTTTTGTTCCTGCTGTGCCGTAATATGCTCAGCAGGCCTCCATATTTCACTGAGACAAACAGAGCTTTCAGCGAGCAGAGCGGAGTTTCACGATGGAACAAGTCATTAGAGAAGGAGAAAAACCTTCACCTCTCTTTTACTCATGAAAGACACTGTAATCGCGCAGCAAAGATTAAATAGACAGGTGAGGAAATGCAGAGACAAAAAGGGACCTTGAAGTGATATAAAACAAAGCTGATGTTTTGGCTATCCTTTTCCTTAATATGTGTGATCAAATCGCCCATATTCTTCCAATGGAAGATGCTACAGACACAACGTGTACAGTACACCAGTATTTTACTCCAAGATTTTCATTGCTGGTTAAAAAGCGATGCCTGTGCCCTGGAGGTCATAGGTCGTATGGTGTCAACCAGGGATGTGTCCCACTCTGTCCCTGGTCACGACAGTTTATATGGAGTCAGTAAGGTCATTTGTCATTTCTCCACTTGGGACAGAGGTCAGCGACCCTGCAGTACATCTCAGAAACCACTCCATATCCACATTGGTTGAAATCCCTATAGCCTCATTCCCTCACCCCTCTATGCTTCATGAGTAGACAGACTCCTGCAATATTAATGGTGTGGTAATTGAACTGTTCACTCTCCTGCATGCATGGTAAAGCAGAGTGAAATTGAGCCAAATCTCAATTAGGCAAGGTTATTATTTAATATTGGTCTGACTTCCTAATCTCATTAAGGGCCTTGTTTATGTTTTCCTCCTGCTGCTGAAGTTTTATTAATGAATTAACTCCCCTGACCCACAAGCATGGAGAGGAATCTGAGTCTCTGCCTCTGTTCGCCAGAGGTCAGAATGGAACCCATTGTAAATGAACAGGAAATATGATTACATTACAGTTAGTAAGTTAATGCATCCAAATAAAAGTGCTTTTTACGAAATTCCAGTGGGTCTACTTCCACTGTAGTAGTTAATAACACATAACAAGATGTGTGTCTAGGGCAATACTTCACACATAACATAATTGTTCAATGTACCCCTAGTTCATCAGTAAAGAACTGTATCCTTATGTTTTGTTGTTGTCTAGAACCAGTCTCAAGTCATTTGTAAACTAAATAAGAAATTGACTTTGCGAAAACAGAAAGGAAAGAAAATGAAAAATAAATAATTACCGGCAACAGAAATGCAGGCTAATTGCTGTTTAATGTTAATCAATTCTCCCAATGTTGTAATTGTACTTCGGTGATTAACTGGGATTCAGTGCTGAGGCATTACCAGGAGTGTGTGTGGAGTGTGGTGCTACTGTCTTCCTGCATTGAAGCTCTTTAGTGAGGAGAATATTTTAATCCAGTTTGACAAAACGAGGATCTGCTTAATCCCATTATAGGCTTGCAGCACATCAAACTACAGTAGGCCTGTAGACACAGACACTCTCCTGCCTGTCTACCTGTCGTACTGCAGAGCCTGTAAACACTCTCCTGTCTGTCTGCCTGTTGTATTGCAGAGCCTGTAGATACTCTCCTGTCTGTCGTACAGCAGAGTTTTGCATGTGAAGGAGGCAGATTGCAGACAACAGAACGGCAAGAGGTTAAACAGCATAGCATATTTGAATGGCAGCAGTTAAGGACACCTCAGTCCTTCAACAGAGCTTCACCATTTTCCTTTAGCCAAAATGCTTTGTCTATATCTTGATAATAATCTGTAATAATGTATCTTGATAATGCCTCATCTAGAAAATCATTGTTATAAAGCCACTGAGGAAATAGTGAATTATACAGTATATCAACAGACCCTTGACTTTGGTGTATAAGTCAAGGTTAGGATTCCATGCCAGCCCAGATGGAGGAACTAGGAGACTGAAGGGATAGAAAGCATGCCAACCAGAACACTGTGCCAGTAACATCTCCTTATGAAGAGAGACATGGGTGTCTTTGATTCAGCCTGGAGCCTGAATTATAAGGATGGGGCTTCTCAATCAAATGAACCAGCAGGTAGAGTGAGCATGGAGCAGACGCGACATCCCTCTCTGCCTGCCTCTTACATTTCCTCTGTTATCAGTCTTGTGCCTGGTGCTCGTTTTGAATGAGAAATGGTTTTTGCACGTCTTGGCAGGTAGCCCACTGTAAATGATGGAGAGCGGTGTGAGAGCAGCACTCTACAATATCAGTCAATCCGAGTTGAGTTTAAGGCACGGCTGTAGATTGCACAGGGCCCGTGTCCCCTCTCCCTCCACCCCAGCACAGCTTCTGTTTCCTCTGAGCCTCGGCTAAGAGAGGTCAGAGTTCATTTTGGCCTTCCCACTGTGAGTAGCTTTTAACCACCTGCCAGCTTCGTCAGTCTCAGACTCCCATCTATTTCTGCCGGAGGAGAGGATTAAGAACAGCCAGCGGTCTTAGAGCAGGCTCGCCTCGGGCCCACTCAACGGATTCATCTAGCCTGTAGCTTATACTGTATGCTGGGTTAGAGCAAGACATCTCCGTCTCCCACCAGTTTAGCCTGTATGTTTTATGGACCTCCGTCAACCAGATGGACGAGTTGGATCGGGCTAAATGCTCAACGAGGGGGGAGAACAAAATCAGATGGCAAGTGATCAAGCACAGTTTGAACGGAACGTAATCCATCTAAGTTGTGTTAGGTTGATAAAGGCCCTGAGAGGAACACATTGTCTTGGAGGGATTGTAAAAAGCTCCCCCTTAAACTCACCAAACCCAAGGAGAAAGTGCTGGCCAATTAGCACAGCACAGCTTCCTACTTTCTGATTCTAATCTGTAATTTGCAGCATAAATCAGTGTGTGGGAAAAGAGTGAAATGGGAGCAGCAAATCAAGCCTGAGGCATTTTTCCAGTCCCGACTCATGGATCATAACAAAGCCATGTCAATCTGAGGTTGGAGGAAAAGTCAATGGCCTAGTATTGTGATTAAGAGGGGTGGGTGTATTGCACACTGTTGTCTGTGGCTCTGCCGGTGACTTCAGTGACTTCACTGGGTCAGAATAACCAGGATGGAGTCAGAGGCCCCAGACAGAGTTAATACCATTAGCATGAGGCATGGGGAGAGAGGTCAGGGTTCGTGTCCATCTGAAAACAGAGCCTCACAAAGAAATTAATGGAATCGACTCATTCACTCCTTGGTCAATTATTCAATTTCTTCTCATGAACTGCCATTTGACCTCTGTGTTTCCTATTGAATTTGGTAATTGAGGGAGAAGATTAAAAAAAAATGTTTTAAAAGAAGAGCAGTGTTTTCAGTCAGTATGATTGAAAAGACACCAGTAAAAAGCCAGCTGTTTGTGAAAACTGCCAGGCCTGTTGGAGCGTGGCTGTCTCTTAGGTCTGGTTCTCTCCGTCCTGCTCAAAGAAAGAGCTTAACACACACAGATTCCCTCTCCCAATACAAATCCCTTTTTTGGCATTAACTGGAAGCTCCATCATCAACACGAGAAGAGACACCAGTTCCAACCAGTTGTAATTACTGGATTTGTATGCTTGTGATGAGAAGTGTTCAGCTAGTTTCATTGTGGGGACTCCCCGAAGACCCATGAGCATTATAGTTTGGCAAGTTTCTTAGTAGTGGGCGATTATTGCTTATTTTTCCATGTGGTCTGGTCTATGCTACCTTGCATTGAACTAATTGGAGTCCTGACTAGAATGACCCAATGAGCTGGGTCACTGCCAACATGAGGGAGGCTAATGAACGGACACCCCAGAGATTCTACTACAGAACAGAGGCTGGTGGGCAACAATGCTGCCGAGGTGGACATTCCTGCAGAGAGCTCTTCCCCCCACAATCCTTTGCTCTAGTCATACTGTATAGAGCGCGTTATGATCCAAGCCACTGGCCTGTTAGGTGGAGGATGACCTGTGCCCTCTGACCGTGTGACCAACTGCTTATCAGATAACATGTTATTCAGTGTGTAGAGTGGTAAATGTGTGTAGAAAAATACTATTGCTGTTCTTTGGAAGAGGACTATTGCTATGTCTGAGGACCATGTGTGCAGCGTTCCTAGATCGACAGGGTTGTGTCGTTCTATCTTTTTGAATATTCAGGGAGGAGCCCAGAGACACAGAACAGCAACAGCCTGATGGCAGAACGCTGCAGCAGGGTTATATCTTAATGATGGAAATCTTTCGCTCCATTGTGGAATGAATTCATAATTTTCACTTTGAAATGTGGAAACATCTGCTGTGTATTAACATAACCACAGGCAGCCACATATATTTATATATTTAAACTCTTGTTCTATTGCGCATGAAATTGTCCTGCCTGTTGTACTGCCAAGCCAACACACTCCAACAGACAATAAACAAGAAAACAATTTATGTCTCAAGGGAACAGGGTGATATAGAGCTTTAATATGTAGATTTTTGTTTCAGCCCAGAATGTGGTCCCTGCTGATGCGAGTGACTACTGTGCTGGGAACGTGTGTTGTGCCTGGCTAAGCATCTCTCTCAGTCACCGGGGGTTCTCTCCCTGCGTTGTGTGGGATTGCCTGACTGTCTGCCGTGCCTGACGCGTGGGTGGATCTGGATTCATGGGAGGCCTCTCTTATTCTTTCTCTCTCTGTTGTCTGTGTTGTTCTTGAAGGTCCTTCGTCTTCGGCAGGACCTAGTTATGAACTGAGAGTGGGAAGAGTGCAGCTTGTGTCACTTCCTCCATGATGAACTCAGAGATTGTTGTCTGCTGTGGAGCGATGAGGATGAGGTCATCGATGTGGAGCCCAGGTTTGGCTCTCCTGATGGGCGTGGTCGTCAGTGTCTGTGCCTTTCACCTCACCACTGCCATAGACATCCCACTGGAGGGTAAGTGCTCACTCTTCCCATAAAGTGCATGGTGCAGAATATCATAAACCTTTGTAAAGTACAGTATATTGATTTTGTTTTCCAATGTCTGTAATGGTCAAAGCAATCCACAGGTATTCTTTGAAATATAGCATATTCTGTAAATCTATATCATGCCAAAATCAGTTCAATTATATTCATGGGTCAAACACATCCTTAACTGGGGTTTAGTTTCTAGTTTCAGCTTGTTTAAATCAGGTTTCTTCATTCTCTTGTATTGGGGGCTGTGTATCTTACAGTTTCCTTGGAAACGAGTATCAAGTTTTCTCTTCTAAATTATTCAGAAACATCTCTTAAGGGCCCGCTTACAAAGAGTAGTTCAAACAGGTTTTGAAAATGCAACGCACACTTGCTCTTGATGCAGGGTAATTCATTTCACGCAATCTCCTTAAATGCAATTCACAATCCTCTGTTTTGTTGTACCTACAGTACTAATGTTTATAAAGGGCTATAACCAATCAAAAAAACAGTATTATGGTTAAACTTCTGCCTGTGTTTTTGTTGTCTTCCTGCCGCCATGGATATTTTAGTTTTAGGTCATGTAAACAGTAAGTTTGCTCTGATGTGACCTGTCCCATCCAGCATTAGTGACCGCCTGTCTGTCCTGACTTAATCTCTTGGCTCAGTGTTCAGCACCACAGCAGCTGTACCATGTGGTCATCTTGTGTACGATCTGCATCTCGTGTGCCATCCTCCATTTATTTGCACAATCAACATCTTCGAATTGGATTGTCTTGGACGACTGTCATCCATTTAGTGGCATGTGGTTTTAACCTGCACCATTGGCCATACTGGCCTGACCTCATGCCGCTAGTTTTACTGTTGTTGACCCCTGTAGTTTTGTAGTGAATCTCTAAGTCATATCACTTAAACAAGTTCAAACAGTGCTGTATGTCACTGTGAAATAGAACCGTAAGAGAAGGAACCCACTGGGCACAGACGTCATTTGAAATGACGCGGAAGCAACGTTGATTCAACCAGTGTGTGCCCAGTGGGAAATACCATCATAATCAAAATGAACCATACCATAACACCTTATAGAGTGTGAGAGATTATATTATCAGAAACCTACAGGAGGTCTATGGGACTTTTCATAAAGTGTTGTCCTTTTCCAGTTGAGCAGCTGCCCACCATCACAGAGGCGTCCCCCAGCTCTCTGATCGCCTTCCCCTTTGATGAGAGCTTCCCCATGACGTGTGAAGCCAAAGGGAACCCTAAGCCAGAGTGAGTTCTGCGTGTCCTACTCTACCATTCCATACCCAGCAGATGGGAGAGGGACAGCCCAGGAGAGCTCGTTAGCAGCCCGACAGACAGTCTATCACCGGCCATCGATTTGGCGTGTCACATTTGGCTAGTCGATTTGGCGAGTTTGAGGGTTTGATTTCCAAGTATTGGACAGACTGTGAGGACCAACCTTGGACACTAAACACACTGTACATTTGGCTGAAACACATGAGATATTTTCAAGATTTACGTAGAATTTTATCAGTGGCTGATTGAACTGTTGATTTTGTAGATACCGGTGGACAAAAAATGGGGAAGAGTTTGACCCCTACCAGGACCCGAGGCTGATCAAGGAGGACAACTCGGGGACGTTTGTGATCCCCAACACTGGGAATCTCACAGAGTACCAGGGAACATACCGCTGTTACGCCGACAACGAACTAGGGACGGCCATAACGGAGGAGATTGAGTTTGTTGTGCCCCGTGAGTAGCATAATGTACACCCATACATATCTGAACTCTGTGGCGCTTACAGCTCTGTGGCGCTTACAGCTCTTTGAAAGTGATTCAGGGCCTGGAATTCAATTCAACGACTGTGTCGCTCCATCGTGAGCTGTTCGTTGAATTGGCCATGGCAGAAAGTCATTGAAGCTCCAGAGCATTCCACCCCCAGTTGCCTCTCGTCTATACCCATATAGACTGTGTGGCAGAAGGGAGACTGATCTATCCTCCATCATTTCCCTTGGTACATTTTTCATTTTGTTCCAAAGCATAGTACATAAATCTTCTAAGAAATCCAGACCGAGGGGAACTATGACAAAATTTGGCCGTGCTTCAACCATTCAGTGCGACTGACACGCGGCACAACAGTACTAATGACGTTTATTTCTTCCCGCAAGTAAAAATCTGAAGAATGTGCTGTAAAATCCAATTCACTTGAACACAAATACCTCCATACACGACCAGCACAAAACACTAGTATCATAGGACTGCCACCTGCTGGAGAGAAAGGCACCTACATCAAATGACAGACAAATCATTGACACACACTGAGTGTACAAAACATTAAGAACACCTTCTTTAACCTGTCTCCTCCCCTTCACCTACACTGATTGAAGTGGATTCAACAAGTGACATCAATAAGGGATCATAGCTTTCACCTGGATTCACCTGGTCAGTCTATGTAATGGAAAGAGCAGGTGTTCCTAATGTTTTGTACACTCAGTGTATATTGTTGTTTTTTATCAGACGTTCCTAAGTTTCCCAAGGAGAAGATTGATCCCATCAAGGTGGAGGAGGGTCAGCCTGTCATTTTGGAGTGTAACCCTCCTAAAGGAATCCCTCCTTTACAGATCTACTGGATGACCATCGGTGAGTCACTAACAGCTTGCCAGACCTAACACAGTGTCCGAGTCATGTCCCATGCTTTGTGTTGACACCTGCCGTTTTATTGAAGCGCGATAGAGCAAACGAAAGCAACCAACATTTGTATGGAATATCCACCTCTTTTCCCCTCTTCAGACCTTCAGCACATAGAGCAGGATGAGAGGGTGTCCATGGGTCTAAACGGCGACCTGTTCTTCTCTAATGCTCTGGAGAAGGACAGCCGCAGAGACTACTGTTGCTTCGCTGCCTTCCCCAGGATACGCACCATCGTACAGAAGAATGCCATGTCTGTCGTAGTCAAGAGCAGTAGGTGTCAATCTAAGAAGGCATGTCTGTGATTAGGTGTGTTTATTAACTCTGCTACAGCATAGAGCTTGACCAAATGGCTTTGTTTTGATCACCATAATGACTTCAACCTCTGACCCAATGCATTCGTCGCTATGATCGTGGTCATGATCAAGAACATTCCCAATGTCCAACAGCATCTCCAAAGTTGTATTTTCCCTGCTGTTGATGGCACTGATGTTTTCATGAATCTACACCACCCCATTGTCTGTCATGATTGTTTTCGTTTTTATGAATGCTTTGCACATTTTCATATGTTACCCACCTTAATTTCAGAAAATTCAAACAATGACTCAAGTAGCAGTCCTGGTCGTGGTAAGTTACATGCCATACCATATCATTGTCTAGAACACCCCATGTGTGATTTTTTTTCATATCAGAGTGTGATATGTGGATCGAAACATTGCATTGTAGGTTAGCAGTCCAAGAGTTAGACCCATGCATTGCCTTGTTTGAAAAACTAAGCTTAAAAACAATGTTTCTATTCCATTCTCAAAAGCCAATTCAATCCTGGAGAGAAAACCAAGTCTTCTGATGCCCTCTGGTGTCAAGTCGGAGACACAGCTGGTGAAAGGTGACGAGCTACTACTGGAGTGCATTGCCGAGGGCTTGTAAGTAAACCTTCCTCTCTTTTTTTAGGCTTAGGTCTTTTTCTCTTTTTTTACAAAAGACTGCATGATATCTTCTAGACACTTCTTTGTATTTGAAGCAACTACATCAAAACGTCAATCATTTTACTGCCCCTTTCAGTCCAACACCCAAGATTGAATGGGTAAGGATGGGCCACAGGCTGCCTGACAGAGCGACGATAGAGAACCATGGGAAACTCCTGAGCATTGACCGGGTCAATGAGGACGACAGTGGGAAATACATGTGTAAGGCTAAGAACATCCACGGAGAGGCCAACCACTCCTTTGATGTATCAGTGGAAGGTAAGTGGAAAAATGTACAAAGGTTGAAAAAATAGGTTCTTAGTTTGATTATGTGTGTCTGAAAAACAGCTGTTTAGCTTAAACAACATTTATAGGTTTTACTGTAGGAAAACTACTTCATAATAGTAACACATTTTCATGAGAAAGAGTGCCATCTACTGTACATTGAGTGAACTGCTGTCCAAGAGGGATTCAAAAAAGTCACAATTTGAGAATTGGCTCCAGGTGATAGAAAACACAAACATCATATCTCTTGCATGATTTCCATGTTTTTTAAATGCAAATTCTGGGAAAGAGTTGTAAACTGTGCTCTGGTTCGCTCACTGCTTCCTGATGTTATGTCTGTCTTTGATGTTGCGCTTTCCAGAGCCTCCTAAGTGGGTATCTGAGCCTGAGAGCCAGCTTAGTACGATTGGCTCAGACGTGCATATCAAGTGCTCCGCCACTGGCACTCCTCAGCCCACCATCCAATGGAGGGTGAATGGAAAACCTCTTAAGGGTATGTTCTCAGTCTACCTCAACAAGACATGAATGTCCTATTTCTAGTACTGAAAATTGGTGCACAGTTAATGGATTTCATTGTTGATTGCAGAGGTCCCAGCATCTAACAGGAAAGTTTCGGATGACACCATTGTATTGCACAACGCCAAATCGATTGACAGTGCCGTCTATCAATGTGAGGCTTCCAACAGACATGGAACCCTACTGGCCAATGCCAATATCATGATCATGAGTAAGTTTATGGGGCTTCGTTGGTTTTACTCTCTACCTCTGAAAATAGCCTCTACCTTACTCTGAGGCTTAATGGTCACAAATAAATAGTTCCTACATCTCAGCCTTCATCATTGTTTTACCGGTCGTGCTCATGCATTTAGTTACCCACTAAGTATGGAATTGTATGATGATGAAAGTGCACTAAAGAATCCAACCAGTTGCTTGACATTGTCATGAGACAGTGGAAGACTGTCTGTGAGTGGTGGTGTGTCTGGTTTGATAGCCGGCTCTGGCGCCAGAGCCCCTCGGGCCGTGGTGAAGGAAGGGTTGTCTGAGCGCCACAGTCCTCCATCCAGACTACCCACCCACGTCCCCTGTCCCTGTTGATCAGCCCGCATGCTCCCAGGCATGTATTTCTATGCTAGCACGTTTCTCTACTCCATTCAGAATGCAATGCCACAACACTAAAATGTGCTCCTTTTATAAGAGCAGATTTTTAAAAAGTGCTCTCTTTGGCTTCTCAGAAATGTCTGGAGTTTGTCAATGGTGACAAACTAGGAAGTTATTAAGCGGACTGTTCTGGATTCAAAGTCACAGCTTTTTATTTTGGTTAACAATGGAATGAGACAGACAGGATGTTTTGGTTCGAAATGATAAGACACATTTATTTAAAATTTGGCACTCATTGTTCCACTTGTTTTAATTTTTTATTCATTTTTTATTTATTTTCAAATTGTATGACAATCATCGTGACAGTCCAGCCATTCTTTCAAAATAAATGGTAATTAACAAAAATGGAAGACAATAACATTTTCACGTCACTTGGTCTGCTTTATCAGTCTCCTTAGTTTGAATCTTAGCTATACATTTTAATGGACTTTCTTAATGTATCTTTGTAACCAATACTGCAGTAGAGTCGGAGGACCATTCCTCAATCCCTCCATATCTGTATGGAAGTTAGAAAATAAATCTCTCTCTCTCGTTCATGTCCCAAACCCTGATTCATTTACTGGGATGTCTCTCCCCACAGATCTGCCTCCTATGATCCTGACAGAGGAAGGTCTGGAGTATTCAGCTGTGGAGGGAAAGAGTGTAGTCATGCACTGCAAGGTGTTCAGCTCTCCGCCCTCTATTGTAACCTGGTGAGTAGGCTCTCCCTAACCATAGCCTGGTCCCAGACCAGAATGTGCTTCAGCCAACTCATCCTACTCTTCTTGTCATGTCATTAATCATTGGCTCAAGCCCATACAAATGCTGGACTAGGCTTCTCCAGCTCCAACCAGTCCTCTCAGAGGCCAGTAGAGAGCAGTAGATATCAACGTGTCATTACTAGATAACAATGTGTCAGTGTCATTAGGTAGTTATAAAAATAGCTATGTACACAATCCGTTTCTCTGTTGGTGAAACACCGTCTGCAGTGGAAATATGCAGAAAGAAAAAACATCTTATACCTACACAAATACTTTAAGGGGCGTTATTGCAGTATCTTCTTAAGTGCTCAGCAAGGTTCCTCTGTAATTGAATTCAATTGCAAGTGGAGACTTTAATTGATTGCTTTACATGTTGTACAGGAACAAGGATGACTCAACAGGGTCTGTAGAGGGACCAAGGTTTACAGTTCACCAGAATGGATCATTGGAGATCCATAATGTGGAGAAAGAGGACATGGGCCAATACACATGTTACACCAAGAATACTGAAGGGAAGTCTGCTATAACTGCCTTACTGGATGTTAAAGGTATGAAAGTAAATACAAGACCGGATGTGTTTAACACACAACTAGGGCCATGTGTTTTTCTAAATACAGTACGTGACCTGACGAGGAACAACTGCCTTATATAGTGTTTCCTGCTAAAGTCACATGGTTAGAAAAAAGAGGGGTCCTTAACACAACCCTTTACATGTAACTTATACAGTTGTGTGTTTCATCTATCCAAGATCCCACAAAGATATCCCAGGCCCCAGAGGACTTGCATGTCCTAATAGGAACCACAGCCCAGCTCTCCTGCCTGGCGATGTACGACAACTCCTTCAGTGGCGACTTTGAGATCGTGTGGGAAAAAGACGATATGGAGATAGCACTAAACCACACTGAGAATTCTGGGTAAGACGACGCCTTTCTTATGGTGTCACAGATCCAAGCCTAGCCCGGGAAAGTTCACTTGTTTCTTTAGATTGCACAGATCAATAGGTTGTCTCTCTCTTTTTTCTGTCGATAGATATTTCTTAGAGGATGGCATACTGCAGATCGTCAACGTCAGCCACAGAGACCAGGGCATGTACACGTGTGTGGCCAGAACTCCAGTGGACCAGGACACTGCCTCTGCACTACTCATAGTGCTGGGTGAGAAAATATGTCAAATACTTTACATCAAAGCCTGGTCTGACCCCAACGGGTCTATGACCCCCAGCACAACAGAAATGCATAGTATGTCACAATATGAATCCATATGCCGAAGCCAAGCATTCCATGGCGTGGTACACAGAGCAGAACATGATTACACCGTGTATCTTCAGACCTCGGCTCTGCATTTACAGAACAATGCCTTTACATCATTTGCATGGCAGTTTTACATTTTGCTTTCTTTCCCATTGGTCAGTCTCTGACTGTTTCATGGTGCTTTTCCAGAGGATAAATCAAATCAAATTGTATTGGTCACATACACATGGTTAGCCGATGTTATTGCGAGTGTAGCGAAATGCTTGTGCTTCTTGTTCCGACAGTGCAGCAATATCTAACAAGTAATCTAACAATTACGCAACAACTACCTTATACACACAAATCTAAGTAAAGGGATGGAATAAGAATATGTACATATAAATATATGGATGAGCGATGGCCGAGCAGCATAGGCAAGATGCAATAGGTGGTATAACAGTATATACATATGGGATGAGTAATGCAAGAAATGTAAATGTCATTATTAAAGTGTCATTGATAAAGTGACTAGTGATCCATTTGTTAGAGTGTCCAATGATTTCAAGTCTGTATGTAGGCAGCAGCCTCTCTGTGTTAGTGATGGCTGTTTAACAGTCTGATGGATACAATGTCTTTGTGTGTTATCAAAGTAATGTTGTTGTGGTGGTGGTGTTTTCCAGATGTCCCTGATGCACCTGAGAACTTGGTGCTGTCTGAACACAAGGGCAGAAGTGTGAAGCTCAAATGGATACCTGGGGATGACCACAACAGCTCAACCACTGGTAATAGTCTGGCTCTACAAGCAAAGTCCAGCTGCTTTGCATGATTTAGGGAACAGCAGGCCTGTCGTATATACAATGATAATAACATGGCACATATTTACTAAGAAAATGGAATTAGTACTTTATTATTGTGTAAGTCTCCTGTCAACATTCCAACACAAATGTGTCATATTTTTTGGTGGGTGCAAGTTTCCTGCTTAGTGCAGGGTCTGAAGAGTTTGCTACGCAGGTGGCTGTTAGATAAGCAGCCCCTTTGGCAAAGGGCTTGGGCAGATTGGGGTCTGGTTTGTGTGTCTCACCCTGTGAACAGACTTCATTATTGAGTATGAGGAGAGCCAGTGGGAGCCAGGGAACTGGAACGAGCTTCAGAGAGTTCCAGGAAATCACGGTTTGGCAGTCCTCAAACTTTATGGACATGTTGACTATCGCTTTCGAGTGTCTGGAGTCAACGCGGTGGGTAGGGGGCGTCCCAGTGAGCCCACAGAAAGATACAAGACCCCTCCTGCAGGTAGGAAGTCCAGCTATGTTTTATCCTCTGACCTGCCTCCACCGCCCGTTGAACTTTAAAACACTCAAACATCTGAGATAATTGATTTCACTCTTAGGTCTCTCATGTGCACATTTCACAGGAGATTTATTTAACTAACAATTTCAATTCTGGCGAAATCCATATTTCTTCTCTGCCACCAGCCCCTGACAAGAACCCTGAAAATATTAAAATCGAAGGTCATTTGGCACATGAAATGGATATCAACTGGGAGGTAAGAAACAGAATGGGGTTCCTTTAATATTCCTTCCCTTCGTACGTACGCACCCCTCCGAGTATTGAATATTTCACAGCAGTTACATTTTGGGGAAATCAAAGAATCTCTCTTTATTCATAAAGAAAGTAAGCTTTAGTGTTATCCCTCAGAAATAAATCAAATATCCCTGCTTTTGAAGTGTCGTATTGTGATGTATAACTTTAGAAAACCTATTTTTGATGGGTCATCGTGAATGGGATAGCTATCAAAGCAGTTCATTGTGAACCTTTTATTAGAAAGTGAAAAGGAATGGAGCAGAGAGGAGTACAGTAATACAGTAATAAATTCTGCTTTATTGTAAAAAGATTAATCTCACCCCCACAAATGATCTTCCTGTCCTAGCAGAGTAATGCAACCTGAACTTCTGAATGTACGAGCTCCCTCATTGTTAATGATTTGCTTTTGTGGATAATAGTGTCTTATTCTATTTCCCATCATGGTCAGGCCATTGTGAGGGAAGCGTTGGATCGCTCTATAATCTCTACAGTCTGTGAAGTCCTAGACTGCTCCTTATATCAGAGGGGTGCCTCAGAACTCCCTGGAACCAGCACCCAGCCAATTGTCTTATAGTTTTACTGATTTTATATGATCAAATTAGGATCCATGTATATGGGCTTGGCATGATAACCCCAAAATAGCCAGGGATGTAGAAGGAAATATAAAGAGCTCCTTGCTTGATTGTTCAAGATCCTCTTAAATGGTAATAATCTGTGTGTTACTGCTTTTCTTACATTCTTCGCCCTTGCAGCCATTGTCCCCCATTGAACACAATGGGCCAGGCCTTGAATATAAGGTGAGCTATAAACGGCAGGATGTGGAGGAGGACTGGCACGAGCATGTGGTGAAAAGACACTCGTTTGTGGTGAAGGGCACTCCCACGTTTGTGCCATATGAGGTCAGGATCCAGGCGAGGAACCACCAGGGATGGGGACCTGAACCCAAAGTGATGACTGGCTACTCTGGAGAGGACTGTGAGTGACTAGTGTTGTTTTTTAAAATAAAATATTACAGCCTTGTAAATACAAAGAATGTATGTGAATTTCACAATAATAATACCATTCAGATATATAAAGCCAGTACCGTACGTACCATTCAGCTTTGTGTGTGGTTGGCTCCAGTCCATAAAATCTGGACTCTTTCTTCTTTAAAAGTGCTATAGATTTGTGAGCAGAACCCTAACCCACCAGCCAGAGTAGTTGATGAAATCCAATGTTTGCTTTGTGATATAGGCTAGTAGCTTGGTTGAGCGTCACTTTATAGAGCCTATGTACCCTTTCACTCATGCCAAAGTGAAAACTCTCTTTTAGAACCATTTCATTCCATGCACTTTCTTATTTCTATCTTTATTTTTAGCGTTCTTTTGGATTTGCCCTCAGGATGTAACCTCAGGTCACATATACCATCTCAACCTTGTTAACAATGTATTGTCCTCCTTTAGAAGCTTTGTACTCCTTTGTTGTCATACTGCCTGGTATCATCGCTTAGGCAATAGCAGTGAGCCCAACACTAGTTCCACCCTTGGTATATCATGTTATTTAGATTGCAGTCACTGATCTATAGATTATTATTTGATAGAGGTAATGCTTTGAAGCACCTAAATACTCAACCCTGCCAATACTACACATATGATCTGGTGGATCATTCACTGTAAAGCTGAGCTCATCCTTCACATGTTGGGCTGATCTTTACAGTACTCAGTGTGACATATGGGCTGAATGGACTGTGACGTGAGTGTGTTTGGCTCCGCAGTCCCCTCCGCGGCCCCTGATGATGTAGAGGTGGAGGTGATGAACAACTCGCTGGTCAAGGTCAGCTGGACACGTGTTCACAAGGACAAGCTGCATGGACATCTGGGAGGCTACAGGGTAATTCCTCAAAACAGCCCAGTAGCTTTAAGACACAGTTTAAAAGGAGTCTGACCTCGCTGGATCTTCTGGCCCCCTCACCCAACTCTGTCTCCCTACTGCTGGCAGCTCACTGTTTCCTTACACTCGCGAAAAAATACTATAACCAAGACCGCAGCATTTTTCTATTTTATGAGCTGTTGTCTTTGTCTCACATAATTATGATCTGTTAGACCTATAACACTGTCTCCCCTCTGTCATGGCGGTGTCAGATAAGCTGGTGGCGGCTGCGTAGTCTGCTGGACTCAAAAAAGACTCACGGGAACAAACACACACTGACATTCCCGGGGGACAGGAACCATGCCATGGTACCAGGGCTCACACCCTTCTCTGAGTACAGCCTCATCGTCATGACCTTCAACGGGCGAGGCAACGGGCCAGGCAGCCACGCCGTCAACTTCAAAACTCCCGAGGGAGGTAAGACATGAGGGTAGAGGTCTGGGGTGCCATGGAACATATTGATTCAGTACTGTCCAATGGAAGAAGAAAATAACTATCTAGAGACAAGACTATTGTGCTACACTCTCAAACTGCTTACTACCTATATATTGTTCTGTTTCACAGTTCCAGAGGAAAACCCCGTTTTCAGGGTCACAGATGTTCAGAAGCACACCATCGCTCTCACCTGGGCACCTCCTCTGGTTGCCAATGGAGTCGTCACAGGATACCGGCTAGAGTATCAGCTAAGTGTGTACAACTCTTTCCCCTTCCCCGTTGAACTGCAGTCTCTTACATGCACCTGCCTACCTTCAGTCAAAGTGACTAGCGATTCCTTGATCTTACCACTAGGAGATAATGTTGTGCTTGTGATTGGTGCTACAGCCCATTGCTGAACGTGGTGTTAATGAAGGTTTAGAGTTTAGCTCCAACAGCTGGTGTTCAACTTTAGCCCTATTATAGAAATGTGAGAAAATGCATGCAGAGCTGTGATCCACAGGTTTAAGTCTCACAGTGGTTGCATGAGAATATGATCCAATGTGGGGAAACTCAGATTCAAGTAATGAGGCTTGAATACAACTAAATGTTAAATGTATTTTATTGGATGGCATCAGAAAGCATGGAAGTTGATATCCAGTAGGACTTATTGATAGTATAACCTGGGATTGACCCCCTTTGGTGGAAAGAGGGGTCAGTGTCGGGTTGGGGTGTGACACACTGGCCTGTGTGGTGTGTCATGATCCGGCCCCAGCAGCGCTGACCAAGGCCAGCGTGTCACAGCCTTTTAAGGTCTTTGTTAGTGACCCGATACCGTCCACTGGGGCCTTCATCACAACCAACGACCCAGATTAATCCCAAAGGAAACAGTCACTGGACGTGATGTGCGTGTGTGTGTCCCACTCTTCAACCCCTGGCCTGAAACAATAATGATGATGAGGCTAATTACAACGTTTTAAAGACAGCATTGCACAGCAACTCTCACTAAAGGTTTTGGATGTTGCCGCTGCACAAGAGGGCCAAAAGTGTCATGCTGTATTTCAGAAGAAGGGACGTTTACATTGTGCAAGCGTGATAAAGCTGATGGACTCTTTTGAAGTGAGGGGTTTTTGAAGTCCCCTTGAAGGAACTTGTGTGTGAAATGTGGAGGATAATGCACACAGCTGTCAGCATGGCACCGGGAGGAAGCACCAGAGGAATTTAAAGGCTGCTGCACAGCTGTTCCAGGGCTGAGCCCAGCTTCTTAGAGGGCCTTGCTAACTACATTTTTCACAGGTTTCACAGAACCTACACTGTTACATTGAGGGCCAGTTCCACTGCTAGGGAGGGCTGAACCAACTCACAATGCAGATCACATGTTGTACATTCTTACATAGCATGGTCATTTATTCATCAAACCCCCAACATATCATGTGTCCTTTTCAAATGATCTATCATAGGCTTCTTTTCTCCTTGGTGTTTCAGAGAGACACCTCTGTGTCCATGAATGTAGCAACACACGTTTAATCCAGTCTATGTGTGTGTTTAGTCAACGACACAGAGGAGGTGGGTGTCCTGCAGTCGATGGACATCAGCAGCCCGGACACCACCTCGTGTGTCCTGCAGAACCTCGAGGCTGTCAGCAGGTACAAGTTCTACCTGCGCTCCTGCACCAGGGTGGGCTGTGGGCCCCAGGTCAGCGAGGAGAGCACCACCACACCTGTAGCGCGTAAGTCACAAAGGCCAGGGTGTTGCAGGGCAGATGGAGGATGCTGGAGGAAGTTCTATAGGGACAGAAAGGGGGCATGGATTTAGGGTTGGGGGTAATAGCGAGATGTGATAGCCAGACTTTGGGATGAGGTACTCTGTAGATGACCAAGCCATTTCAGTAATGTATTAGCTCAGGGAATATGATATTGGCTCCATCTGCCAGGCTTTTCATATCTCTATCTAAGTAATTTTTGTGGTTAAACAATATCATAAGGGTGTGAGAAGGGGTTTCATTCATCATTGTCATAAAAGTGCAAGTGTTTATTGATTTAAAGGGGAAAGCAAGCTATGAAACAACCAGCTGGAAAAGAGATTTGCCTTCGGCAAGTGAAACTGTATATTTTCTATATCATATTGTTTTATTATATAGGAATTGGTAAGGTAAGTCAATTGCCAGCCATTGCAGTATGTTTGGTTCATGCACATGATACATCATTTTCATTTTATAAAACGCAGTATATGTCATTTCTACTTCACACAAGTAGTATGTACCCTTCTGAGTCTGTGGGAGTGTAGGTAAGGGGGTGGCACCAGTCAAATATAATTAGAATCTAATGAAAATAAGCAAGTGCACTTGAAATGGTAATGGAGAGTCTGTACTGTACTCTGAGGTGCCACAACACACACAGCCTCTGTCCAACAATAGTAATAATTCATTTGGGTCCTCTCTAATAGAACATTTGAGTAATTTAGCAGACACTCTTATCCAGAGCAACTTACAGGAGCAATTAGGGTTAAGTGCCTTTCTCAAGGTCACATCGACAGATTTTTCACCAAGTCCGCTCAGGGATGCGAACCAGCGACCTTTGCGTTACTGGCCCAGCGCTCATAACTGATAGGCTACCTGCAAGTAAGGGCTTTCACATTGATATAAATGTACAGTATAACAAAACGTAGCATCCTATTCAATCTCAGTAAGCAGGCTTCTGGGATGAATTAAAAACATCAAATTTGGTGTGCTGTGAGAATGCATGTTTAGATTTGTTTACTTCTTTTTTTAATTAACCTTTATTTAACTAGGCAAGTCAGTTAAGAACAAATTCTTATTTACAATGACGGCCTACCCCGGACAAACCCGGGCCAATTCTACACCGCCCTATGAGACTCCCAATCACGGCCGGTTGTGATACAGCCTGAAATCAAACCAGGGTCTGTAGTGACACCTCTAGCACTAAGATGCAGTGCCTTAGACACCTACGCCACTCAGGAGCCCAAAAGAAACTTAAAAAAATGTTGTTATAATGTGAAAACAAAAGAAACATGCTTTTGTGTGGGAGTAATGTTATATTGCTTTGGATGTATATCCTGTAAATGTTTCTTTGTCTGTCCCCGTAAGAGAACCCTTTTGGGTTCCATGTAGAACCATCTGTGGAAAGGGTTCTATATGGAACCCAAAGGGGTATTTACCTGGAATATAAAGGGTTCTACCTGGAACCAATAAGGGTTCCTCAAAGGTTTCTCCTATGGGGACAGCTGAAAAACCCTTTTAGGTTCTACATAGCACCTGTTTATTGAGATGGGGCTTAGTTGTAATCTACTTCATTTACACACATTTATGTAGGGTAACATTTTGCATCTTTTTCATGCTTAAGTTGCGGTTGGTGTCTGCATATGCTTTCCCTATGCCATGCTAATGTACACTGAACAAAAATATAAACGCAAAGTGTTGGTCCCATGTTTCATGAGCTGAAATAAAAGATTGCAAAAATGTTCCATAATCACAAAAAGCTTATTTCGCTCAAATTTTCAGAACAAATTCGCTTATATCCCTGTTAGTGATTATTTGTCGTTTGCCAAGATAAACCATCCACCTGACAGGTGTAGAATATCAAGAAGCTGATTAAACAGCATGACCATTACACTGGTGCACCTTGTGCTGGTGACAATAAAAGGCCACTCTAAAATGTGCAGTTTTGTCACAAAACACAATGCCACAGATGTCTCAAGTTTTGAGGGAGCGTGCAATTTGCAGGAATGTCCACCAGAGCTGTTGCCAGAGAATTTAATGTTAATTTCTCTATCATAAGACTCCACGTCCAACTGGCCTCACAACCGCAGACCAAGTGTATGCCGTCGTGTGGGCGAGCGGTTTGCTGATGTCAACGTTGTGAACAAAGGGAAACAAATGCATTTTATTGATGGCAATTTGAATGCACAGAGATACCGTGACAAGATCCTGAGGCCTATTGTTGTGCCATTCATCCGCCACCATCACCTTATGTTTCAGCATGACAATGCATGGCCCCATGTCACAAGGATCTGTACACAATTCCTGGAAGATGAAAATGTCCCAGTTCTTCCATGGCCTGCATACTCACCAGACATGTCACCCATTGAGCATGTTTGGGATGCTCTGGATCGATGTGTGCGACAGTGTGTTCCATTTCCCGCCAATATCCAGCAACCTCGCACAGCCATTGAAGAGGAGTGGGACAACATTCCACAGGCCACAATCAACAGCCTGATCAACTCTGCGATGGAGATGTGTCGCGCTGCATGAGACAAATGGTAGTCACACAAGCTACTGACTGGTTTTCTGATCCACGCCACTACCTTTTTTAAAAAGGTATCCGTGACCAACAGATGCATATCTGTATTCCCAGTCATGTGAAATCCATAGATTAGGGCCTAATGAATTTATTTCAATTGACTGATTTCTTTATTTGAACTGTTACTCTTTTACTCTTTGAAATTGTTGCATGTTACAGTTGTGTTTTTGTTCAGTATATTTAAGGCTTTTAACTTATGCTATTGAAAATAATGTATGCCTATCAACAACTTTTAATACATGTACCTGCTTGGCAATGCTTTCCTTTTTTCTTTTCCTTCTCTTCACCAGCTTCAACAGCGGTATCCACTGTCAACTTCAGTATGTAGATTTCTGTTTATGTGCAGTAAAAAAACAACTACTGTAGTCTAACGCTGTTGTAAGTCACGCCCTTCGGGTATATTCACTATGTTGATGTATGACTGTATGAGTCGGCAGTTCATTAGTTGTATCACATCCTTGGTGGATAGTTGAGTAGAACTGTAGCTCTCTCTCATTCCATTTCTGAGAAAGACTCATGCTATTCTTTTCATATACTTGTTAGCATGATTTCTGTCAGCTATAGTTTCTTTAACATAGACTAGCTGTGAGAGCATGAATATGGATAAAGGGCTGATAAACGGGTGGGAGGTGACAGCTCCAGACAGCTCCTGGCCCTGCCTGCCTCCATGGTTGAATGGGTCAAGCAGGCATTTAGCAAAAGTTACTGAATCTGATGTCGGCAACAATTAAGACCTTTTAATATTTCACACAAATACGAAACTAAAATCATGCAGATACTCCTCTCATCTGTGAATAATTGCCCTTGTCTGTTGCGTGCCCTTGCCATCAGCGCTGAGCACTCTGATGCCTCCTTTCATTAGTAGACCAATACAGACTCCCCTGTTTTCAGACAAAGTTTGTGGTTTTCTCTGCAATAACAAATGGTAATGAGTATCCTGATTATAAATTCATATGAATCCGATCTCATTAGTGAATCTCTAAATGAATATTGACTTGTGTTCTAACAACGGCAGGATCAATGCCACCTGTATTACAAAAGCAACGGGATCAAATTAAGCTTTAAGTGCAACATACAGGAAGGCTATCAGACAGGCATCTCTATTGTAGTGTCATTCAGCGTTCAAATGATGGCGTCTTTGCCTCAAACTGAACCGTGGAATAGTCACTTCCTGTAGTACAAATTATTACCAATGATCATATCTAACCAGAAATTACACCTTGTTTCCTAGTTCTTTGATGGTATGCATTGCTCTGTAGTAGTAACTACCCTGACTAGTCATTATAGTAGACATATCTGTAGACTAGAAACTAATATCAGTTCACTTTACCCATAGTTGTAGTGTACTAACAATTCTACTAGTAGTCAGTAGACAGTAGCTCCCCCTCCTTCACTCCAAAAAATAGCCAATAATCTCAAGATCTGTCTTTCTTTTCAGGCCAGTCTGCCTCCCCCTCACCTCCAAGCACTGCAGTCTCCCACGTGTCCAATGCCACCCGTTCCAACATAGGTATTCATGTCACCAATTGTGCTCAGTATGGTAATGGTAGTCATAGGTGGAAAAACTGTCAACTCTAGTGATCGCTATGACACAAATCCTCTATTTTGAGCTTAACTTCAATCAATGAAAAACTAGCCTCAGCATCGATGTTGAGTTAAAGTCCAGCAAACGGCTCAACAAGCTCATCAACAGACAGTCACGTTATTGAATCTATTCCACACCCGAAGGTGTGAGTGTAGTGTGTTGTAGTTCAAACAGGGCAAATATGTCTAATTGTCAAGGATTGATTTTTTGGGGGGCCCAGTCCTCTTTTACACGGCAGAATATTGACCAAACAGTCACCTGAACATTTCCATGTAACCTTCAACTGGGTAAACAACAATAGTGCTGTGGGGCAAGCAAATGTCCATAGCACCATTTGAGCTGAGGAAAATGTTGGCTTAGCCAGGCAGAGTGAGGAGGAGGTGTGAGCTCTTAAAGAAACGGTAATATTTAGGGGACTGAGATAAGTGGATAAATTGAAAGCTGTTGAAAGCTGTAGATCAGAATATTTCTGTGTACTGGGGCACTCCTTTTATAGAACTCCCTGACTTTGAAGAGCCATCTTTCAGGCATTGTGGCAGGGCCAGGGCTGCGCTCCCTGCTGTGACAGCAGATGCTTTCTGCAGCCTTTAATACCAGGCTGAGCAGCGCGGTGACAAACACGCCAAGCCCTGGGATATTTTTAGTCAGGCCCCGTGTCACTTAGTCATCATACTAAGCGAATGATGGGAATTACCATAGTTACGAAGTCATACATCAGCATTACCCACGGTGTGTCATTTGTGCTCACAGGGATGGGCAGCACAGACACAGGTGTCCTTGTGTACTGAATTATCACCTGAGAAAATAATGACACCTGAGCAGGAGACACAGTCACAGATTTGCATGTATGCCTGAGGGAAATGAAGGGGATTGGTTGCTGTTGACCGGGTCAAACCATAGCTTTCTTTTACCAACTTTAGCAATATGGAGTGATGCATGATTGTCACCATCACTCCAGGTGCAGTGGTTCTTTGATTTATTCTTGGAGTGTCAGAGTCTTCAGAGTCTTTATTAGTCTGTTGTTGTCTAATGTATTCACCACTGTGTACCTGAGTTAAACTGCAGTGAGGCAAAGGGACTTACTAACCTCTGATATTTAACATTCCCATTGAAGTGTTTACTGTTGTAGAAGAAAAGCTCAATTTTGTGCTTGGACCCTTCTACATGAACCCCTTGAACCCCTCCACATCTTAAGCATATTTTCCATAGGGGTTTGTACACTGAGTGTACAAAACATTATAATATTGTGTATTTTTGCCCTGAGAACAGCCTCAATTTGTCCTTTGGGGGGTGGACCATTCTTGACACACACGGGAAACCCAGCAGCATTGCAGTTCTTGACACACTCAAACCTACTACCATACCCGTTCAAAGGCACTTCAATCATTATATTGCTCTGAATGGCACACACACAATCCATGTCTCAATTGTCTCGAGGCTTAAAAATCCTTCTTTAACCTGCCTCCTCCCCTTCATCTACACTGATTGAAGTGGATTTAACAAGTGACATCAATAAGAGATCATATCTTTCACCTGGATTCACCTGGTCAGTCTATGTCATGGAAGGAGCAGGTGTTCTTAATGTTTTGTACACTCAGTGTACAGTACATATGTATTGCAGCAGTGTAAAACGATCTGATTTGAAAAGCGAGAGCAGTCAGTGGTATTGCTTAAGAAAATGAACACGCGGAGTCAATAAGCAGGGTTCTGCTTTGTTCTTTCGTCTGCAGGTTTCAGTGGATGCATGCTATCTATAGATTTCCATTCAGCTCTGCGGACTTTCCTTATCAAAACATTTCCATATCATTGTTGTTTTCCTTTGGCAATTTCATTACAAGTGATTCATGAAATGTGTTAAAGTTGTTGATAAGCCTTCATTCTGTGTCCTACAGTAATATTAGGAATGAAACACATAAGCAAATGGATTGATTTAATCAACAACTCTCTGGCCAGCTTCCGATCCAATGTTTTTTGTGTGTGGATGTAATCTGTCTTCTCGTTACTATCCTTTACTAACCCTGTTCTGCCATTTCTCCCCTTTTCTCCCCTCATCTGTCTGTCAGTCCCAGCCCTGTTGAATATTAGTTCCTCAGTTAGTGACAACTTTGCAAATATCAGCTGGATTCCGGGAAGCGAACAAACAGATTCAGAGTTTTATGTTGCATATATGAACAACCGTAAGCGCATATTACTTCTCTGTCCATTTGTAGTCTATTTTATAGTGATACGTGTTTAAGGTGATTTTGAATGTATTGGTAACATCTGAGAAATCTGTATTCCATATTACCGTTAACGTTACATGCTAGAAATGTTGTTCTGTGTTATTTCATCGAACTCTCTGTAAGTAACCTTTAACCCTTGAACCTTCACCCCTCATGAGTACTAACCCTCCCTGATTGTGCACCTTATAGGTAAAGGTAACTGGAAGATCTCTGAGGCAGTAAACACCTCTAAGACTTTCCACATCATTGAGGGGCTGGAGCCTGGGACTGCGTACACTGTGCGCCTTATGACTAACAACTGGGTTGATAATTCTAGTATTTTTGAAGATGTAATCAGGACCAGGGATAAAGGTGAGCAGGGATGCCACAGGAAAAGAAGCAAACGCTCTCCCACCCCTCATTCAACCCCCCACCTACATCAGCACCACAACCAATTGATGTCTTATTGAGTACTAGGTCTATGCAGGTGCACCAATGTCCTTGAACGTGTCTCAAGGTGTCATGCATGGTTTTCTCAGTGTCAATAGGATTTCCCCCCCCCCCAAAAAAACAAAATTCTGTGTGACTTGGTGAATGAATTTCTGTTTGAACAGCCTCCTCAGTTGATTAATTAGACAAGGGGATTAGCTGTTTAATATTAATACGGGTACATTTCCATTTCAGCGTAACCTGCTGCCTCTCTGCCTCTGCATCAGATAGACTTTGTCGATGTAAACATTCAATTAAGTGTCCTCATGAAAGGCAGGGTCAAGTCAATGTCAAAGACTTGTGTTGTTGTTCTCCTCAGGTCTGGCAAGCATCCATGGAGGAATCTCCACCCAGGGCTGGTTCATCGGGCTGATGTGTGCCATGGCTGTCCTCACACTCATTGTGTTAATCGCCTGCTTTGTCAACAGAAATAAAGGAGGGAAATATGCTGGTAGGTGCTCACTCTCAAACACACACACACACACACACACACACACACACACACTGCACCTTATGAATGTTAACTAATCATTACACAAGGCATCATTATATTTCCATTTAGAGTCCTCGTTACAAAAGAGAAATGATACATCACTCTGGACACCGTTATAGATATACTTAAGCTGATGTGTTATTATTTGTAGAAATATACATCACACCACTGCTCAAAATGTCAACGCTGATATATTTAGAGTATAATGGGAATTTGAATTAATGGGAGCATATGCATTTGTATTCATAACATTTAAATACAGCATATCATATTTGGAATATGCTGAATTTGAATAACAAAACATACAATGCACAAAATACACAGAAGAAATGCAAATGTTATGGTCACATGCCAGTTGTGGGGTGATGCCATAAGGACCAGCCAGGGTATCTTAATGCCAGTCCTGTCTGTGGGGGATGGGGGGTATTTTACAGTACCTTTCATCTTTACACACTCAGCTAATCACCTATCATGTCAGAAAGACAGTCTAAATCACAGGGCTTTGTTCTGTGTTGCCTTCATTAAACACTACCTCCTGCAATTTCACTGATAGTAAGCTTCCCACTTTGAAATGAGGATTTAGTTGTTACTCATATTGTAAATGTTACTGACATAAAGCACTGAGTATGTTATTACTTCAGAATGTGAGAGAACTTGTAAGGCGTTTTAACAGAACATTATTGTGTCTTCATCAAGCATTACAATAAAAAAAAATGTGCGAAAAAACAAATCACAGCTTTTTTTTACCACATGAGTCAGACACGTGGTTTTTGGACACTACATGGATTTTTGACATGTACATTTTTCATGTTTATTTTTCATGTGACACGTTTCCCAACGAAATGATACGTTTCACTAGAACCCGTGTCTCCAACGGGAGAAGCCAACGTCATGACCATTAAACCAAGCGGGTCGACCCTTTTTCTCTTCCAATGTATATGTATTATACATTTCTCACAATCTCTGAATATTGACTGTTCAATTCCGAATAGGGAAGTCAAACATTTAACATTTTTGTCAAGTTGCTGTAATTGAAGATGTTTTTATAAAAAGCATTGACGTCTTGATTTTGTCCAAAGTAACAGTTAGCAAAATCAGCTAAATTGATAAAGCACACTTTCTTTAACCTCAATCTCAACTTGTTTTGACTTCGCATTGTTGTTTCTAGCTGTATTGATTATGTATTTTGGATGATTCAGTGTATTTTGATCAATGCAATTAATCACGATTTTAACTTGAGTTTAACTCGAGATAACTGATTAACTCTGACAGCCCTAATTCTAAATCATCTCTTTATAGAAAAGTATCTGTTTACATTCATTCCAAAAGTAAACAAATTCACACATTTTCAAATACATCAAAATCCCTTAAAGGCCTGTTTATTAAATGTAACAAAAACCAATGGACAGCTAACAATAACAGAAGCGAAAAATAGCTAAATAGGACAACATTGAAGGCTAGCTATCACCTATCACTAAGCTAGCTAGCGGTTAGTAGTTAGCATGCGACCATTGGATACAAATTTCATAAAACCTTCTAAAATACAAATCATTAGAGTGATTAATATGTAGACATGTAAATACACTCAATATGAGCCCTTGTTTATAAAGATAACAATATCCTCTGAAATGCCATGTTGTTCTCGTTGACTTGCACACAAAAGTGGACTAGCTAGCTAGTTACTTAGCTTGGCTACACTCATGTGAATGGGAAAATGTTACTCGTTTAAACAAGGGCTCATATTGAGTGTATTTACATGTGTACATATTAATCACGCTAATGATTTGTATTTTAGGTTACTTTTTTATTAAATCTGAATCCATTGATTTATGCTAACTACACAAGAGTGGTGGCAGGTAGCCGAGTGGTTAGAGCGTTGGGCCTGTAACCGGATGGTTGCTAGATCGAATCCCTGAGCTGACAAGGTAAAAATCTGTTTTTCTGCCCCTGAACAAGGCAGTTAACCCACTGTTCCTAGACTGTCATTGCAAATAAGAATTTGTTCTTAACTGACTTGCCAAGTTAAATAAAGGTAAAAAAATATAACCAGGATGAGCTGTCTTCTCTGTTCTTTTCACTGGGCTTCTTCCAATGGTCACGGACCAACACGCTTGCGGCAATAACACTCTGACTGCCTCTCTCTAGTGGTAGCGCTAAGTATACATGTATATCTATGCAACACCATGGAGGACTAATAATGGAGTGGCGGGCTCAGAAAACAGAAATAACAGTTTTTTACTTGAATTATTATATTCAGATAGGCATGTGGAGTTTTCTTAGATGTGAAATTGCAAATGTGATTTTCACGTGACTGTTTTTAACATGTGAACTTGCAATTCTGCATGTGAAAGTGAGATTTACACATGGAGTTTTCTTACATGTAAAACTGCAAATGTCTATTTCACACGTTAAAGGTCCAATGCAGCCGTTTTTATCTCAATAGCAATAATTTATGGTTAACAACTAAATACTTTACTGTGATTGTTTTCAATACAAATAGTCAAAAAGAAACACGAGCAAAGAGCAATTTCTCAAGCAAAGAATGTTGCTAGGACTGTCTGGAAGTGGTCTGAGTGGAAGGGGGAAAACTGGAAACTAGCAGTTATTGGCAGAGAGGTTTGGAAATCTCTTTCTCATTGGTCTAATAACTAATTTACCACCTGGTGATGTCACCAGGCAGGCCAAAAACTCCATCCCACCATAACAGGCTGATATTTCAGGCTGTCTTTTCAAACAGCTCTTACACTAAAATGGCATCGTCACCATTTTCACAATTTCACAGTAGTATTCCAACCTGTGTACAAAACATTATGAACATGCTTTTTCTATGGCATACACTGGAGAAAGCTATGATCCCTTATTGATGTCACTTGTTAACTCCACTTCAATCACTGTAGATGATTGAACAGGTTAAAGATTTTTAAGCCTTGAGGCAATTGAGACATGGATTGTGTATGTGTGCCATTCAGAGGGTAAATGGGCAAGACAAAATATATTGTGAAATTTAGGCTCAACATGTGAAAGCAGCCATTTCACCTGTTTTTTTGTAAGGGAAGGTAAAAAATTGTTATGGAATGTTATACTGTACTCATGGTACCCTAAATTATTATCTTTCTCTCTGAGCAGTAAAGGAGAAAGAGGACCTCCACCCAGACCTTGAATCCCAGGGTATGCATGATGACACCTTCTGTGAATACAGGTAAATCACACCTCCAACCAGCATTGCATCGAGAATTCATTGTACCCAATGTTTTGAATTGTATCACATCATATAATTATATCTGTGCATTTCTCCTGATTTAAAAGAAAACCCCACATGCATGAGCTATACACGGACCCTCACAGACATCCCTGTTCGAGACATGCGATGGGCTGAGTAGCCTGTATGCTTAACATGTATGTGGTAAACAGCAACAAACACCCCTGTTGTTGTTGACGAATTTGTGATGTCGATGTGGTATCACCCTATACGGTGCATTGTGATTAGGTAGACGTGTGGTGGTAGAGCTCAGCTCATTAGCAGTAACAGCCTCATTGTTCAGATGTTACTAATTGTTTCTGAATGGAGCTCAATGAAGGATGGCTGCCTGGCCGCAACACAACCTAGCAGGAGGCTAAAACCAATCTGTGTAATTGAATGCAGCTCATCTCCGGGGCAATAATATCTGTGCTCAATTCATTAATCCTCCACTGGTCCGATTCAGAACACACTCAAAGAATGCAACTCAGAGACCCGCACACCACTCCAATCAGTAGAGTCTCACACTCAGAACCCAAATTGAATCAAAAGTAGCCTAGACATCTTTCGCCATATGGTCACAGTAAAGTTGAGAACTAGAGTGGTGTGTGTGTGGTCCTTAAAATATATGGCCCCCAACGTCAGACCACGGGAAAGCACATTTATTGTATGTTTGCTCCAAAATCTAGAAATGCTCAGAACGCTGAAGCACACTATAATTGTACACTACAACAGCCCGACATCCACATCAATACCCTGTCTTCTTTAAATCATCACCAGTCCCTCCTGATCATTGTCACATACAGTACATGGATATACTGTACATGTAGAGTTTAAGTACTCTTGACATATTTGATCATTTTTCCTCTGTCCATCAGTCAGAGGTAAACATTGCTGCCAAATCACCGAAGCTCTTCATTGAAGCTTTATGGGTTCAAACCTGCCTGTGTCCCTGTCCTCACCAGTAAAGCCTATTGAGTTAAGCCATGAGTGAAATTAGGTGGATTTTAAATCCCCTGTCTTTGTGCCATCGTGTTGTGACACAGTGACAACGATGAGAAGCCACTGAAGGGCAGCCAGCACTCTCTGAGCGGACAGATCAAAGCAGAGGACAGTGGGGACAGCCTGGTGGACTATGGGGATGAGGACGCCCAGTTCAACGAGGATGGCTCCTTTATCGGCGAGTACGCTGGACGCAAGGAAAAAAGGGTGTCCATGGAAGTAAAAGGAACCACCAATCAGAGCAAAGCGTAAGAGAAAGGAAAAGGGGCCATCATCCATCCTTAGGACAACACTTTCATCAGACTGGTGGAGGGGGGGACTTAATAAAGGAAGTACATGACATCATCCATACCAAGCAGAATCTCATGTGAAATGTAATTTGTCATTGTCAGCTACACTGCCATCTTCATTTTATAAAGCTTGTCCTTTTATCAAACTGTAACAGAATGCATCATTTCGAAATGTATATATTATTGTATGTTTGGAGTGTTTTCTATTACCGCAAATCAGTGAAAACCTTTGAGGCTTTTGCATTTTTTTGTCAAATGCAACAACTGTTTGTAATCCACTCAAATATAAAAGGAAGAAAATAAGAAAACTCCAGTCCACACTGCTCCTTGTGTTATACTGCCAGGTCTTTTAGCAAAGAACACGCGTATGTGAGCATATGATGTCTGTCTTGTTCAGTTGAAGCAAATATTATTGACATTTTATATTTGAAATGCATTCATTAAATATGATTTTAATATGTGTACAAAAGTTGTTTATTAACTTATTTCCTGGTTTTATACATGACAAAATAATACAAAATGGATGCCTCAGTTATATCACATGATGAAATACACAAAAGACCTAAGGCAGGTGGGTCGTTCCACTGATTAGGTGCCTTTTGAGTAGTGTAATTTGGTAAACATATATATTTTTTTACCTCATTTTAATATTCTGTCATAAAGACCAAATTTTCAACTTAATAAAAAAGACTTTTTCCCATCTCAATGTTTTTTAAATAAAACAAAATGAAGTGCCTATTAAGTGCCAAATAAAGTAACAGGGTTGACCGTAACAGGGTTCATCTTAAAAGTTCATCTTAAATCAGCCATGAATCCCCTTGTGACTGGGGGGGAAATAAGCTTGTTGTGTGCAACAGGGAGGGGCAATTGAATGCAAGCTTCACAAAGAAAATGTAATTATACAAAAATGTCTAGCCTGTTGATCTATGTGTTACAGGGTTAATGTGTTATGCTCGACTCGCTCAGTTTTCCTCCACAAAAGACCAGAAAATGTCCGAAAATAGTAGAAACAGCCCACCTGCATTTACACTGTAATTTGACTATTAGACGTTCAGTGTTTCTTTTGAAAAAAATATTTGAAAATTAATAGTTTCACTATATTAAGACGAGTTCAGTTCACATAACAGGGTTGACATTAAAATTACGGACATTTTTTTTTTGTTAAGCTTAAAATGAATTACTAGTCACAATAAATAAATAATCTTTAGAAATTAGTGTCAAAGCAACAAAATACTGTAACTAGGGCTTTACAATGATGGTGAAAACTTGGAGAATGTTGGGGTTAAGTGGATTAAAATCACAGAGGATGCACAGAGCGACATGAACTTTCTGTCTATTCATATAAAAAATCTGATTTATTGAATTTTCCATGTGGTCTATATTGAAGTCTACTTCAATAACTATAACAGGCAATTCAATATTTGTACACAATTTCTACTTAATATATCAAAGGGACACAAAAGGCACTCATTTCATGGAACGACCCAGGTGCTCTGAGAACTCTCAGTTGATAACAGGAAAGTACTTAAACTGTTGTTGTAGACATTTCTGATACGATTTCCACGGCGAGGCTGTGATTCAGTGGTTTTATGTGACAGCTTGCTACAACATGCAGACAATTATCAACCGGGTTACCGCTTGATCTATTCTAGTTCATCAAAATACCAATTAAAGCATGGCTTAATGTTGTCCCAATGTTCTTAGAACAGCCTTGCTCATTACAACTTGCATGCCATTTCAGACACTTCCGTTCATCTCTAAAAAACGAATCACAGTAGTAAGCCTGTTTTAAAGTCAACCTAAACGTTAACACGACGATCGCCTTCTACTGCATCTTTGTACAAAAAAAGACATGTACAGCTATTGCATGTGTTTCAGAATGTTTCTGGATGTTTTTGATGTTTATTAAATTGTTTCACTTTTCATAACCGTTGGCCATGGACTGACTGTCCGTCTTTAAACTGTACATAAAGAATACTTCCACTTCAATATAAACTATTTGTGCTTTGGGGTTTGTGATACACTGAACATTCTGCAGAAAGCTTTGCAAAGCCGTTATAACATCTACTGGTTGGGATGCAGAGCATGACTATGTTACAATTGTGGTAAGTGTTGTCTGTTGTAAATAATGCATAACACTATTGGGACATTAATTTTATTTATTTTATTTCACCTTTATTTAATCAGGTAGGCAAGTTGAGAACAAGTTCTCATTTACAATTGCGACCTGGCCAAGATAAAGCAAAGCAGTTCGACACATACAACAACACAGAGTTACACATGGAATAAAACAAACATACAGTCAATAATACAGTAGAAAAACAAGTCTATATACAATGTGAGCAAATGAGGTGAGATAAGGGAGGTAAAGGCAAAAAAAGGCCATGGTGGCGAAGTAAATACAATATAGCAAGTAAAACACTGGAATGGTAGATTTGCAGTGGAAGAATGTGCAAAGTAGAAATAGAAATAATGGGGTGCAAAGGAGCAAAATAAATACAGTAGGGGAAGAGGTAGTTGTTTGGGCTAAATTATAGATGAGCTATGTACAGGTGTGGTAATGAATGAATGTGTATACTTTGTGTGGGGTTAGTTCTGTTACTGAAATTTACTGCATATCTACAGTGCTCACTCAATTACATGTTTACCTCAAATTGTGCCAAATTGTCTAGGAGCTTCTCTAATTCATAGATTCTAGAATGCATATGTTTCTTCAGCTTTGAGTTTAGAATATGTATTGACTTCATCAGGTGTTAATTAGCGAGATAATTTCCTGATGAAGCAATATCATATGCAGAAACAGATCACACACCAATCATTACAGACTTCAAATCAGAAGTCTGAGAACAGTGGGGGGGGAATGTTTATCTGAAAATAAATCACTTCAATGTCAGGCCTGTCTCCAAGGTTGTTAATGGGTTGTTTAAAACAACTTGTGCCTCAGGAGACTAACATGGGAAATCAAAGAGGTGGGTTCAGTCAGTGGATAAAGGAGCAGGGCTATAATCACATGGATAAGCAGATAGCAGATAGTAAAGTATCACACTGCTCAGGTCATGATGGGTTACCCTGTTCCATTTGACTGAACTTCACAAGTAACACTGCTTCCTGTGTGAGGAACCACATTTGTTCTTTAGGACTCAGCAGACAAAATATATTAAAGAAAACTGCTATATACAGTGCCTTCGGAAAATATTCAGACCCCTTGACTTTTTCCACATTTTGATAGGTTACAGCCTTATTCAAAAATTGATTAAATAGTTTTTTCCCCCACATCGATCTACACACAATACCCCATAATGACAAAGCAAAAATAGGTTTAGACATTTTTGCAGCACCTTCGGCAGCGATTACAGCCTCGCGTCTTCTTGGGTATGACGCTACAAGCTTGGCACACCTGTATTTGGGGAGTTTCTCCCATTCTTCTCTGCAGATCCTCTCAAGCTTTATCAGATTCACTAGGGAGTGTCGCTGCACAGCTATTTTCAGGTATCTCTAGAGATGTTCAGTCGGGTTCAAGTTTGGGCTCTGGCTTGGCCACTCAAGGACATTCAGAGACTTGTTCCGAAGCCACTTCTGCATTGTCTTGGCTGTGTACTTAGGGTCGTTGTCCTGCTGGAAGGTGAACCTTCGCCCCACTCTGAGGTCCTGAGCACTCTGGAGCAGGTTTTCATCAAGGAGCTCTCTGTACTTTTCTCTGTTCATCTTTCCCTCGATCCTGACTAGTCTCCCAGTCCCTGTCGCTAAAAAAACATCCCCACAGCATGATGCTGCCACCACCATGCTTCACCATAGAGATGGTGCCAGGTTTCATCCAGACGTGACACTTGGTTTCATCAGACCAGATAATCGTGTTTCTCATGGTCTGAGAGTCATTTAGATGCCTTTTGGCAAACTCCAAGCGGGCTGTCATCTGCCTTTTACTGAGGAGTGGCTTCCGTCTGGTCACTCTACCATAATGGTGCTTGATGGAGCGCTACAGAGATGGTTGTTCTTGTCCTCTATCTCCACAGAGGCAGTCTGGAGCTCTGTCAGAGTGACCATCGGGTTCTTGGTCACTTCCCTGGCCAAGGCCTTTCTCCCCCGATAGCTCAGTTTGGCCGGGCGGCCAGCTCTAGGAAGAGTCTTGGTGGTTCCAAACTTCTTCCATTTAAGAATGATGGAGGCCACTGTGTTCTTGGAGACCTTCAATGCTGCAGACAATTTTTGTTACCCATGCCCAGATCGGTACCTAGACACAATCATGTCTCGGAGCTCTACGGACAATTCCTTTGATCTCATGGCTTGGTCTTTGCTCTGAAATGCGTTGTCAACTTTGGGACCTTATATAGACAGGTGTGTGCCTTTCCAAATCATGTCCAATCAATTGAATTTACCTTAGGTGGACTCCAATCAAGTTGTAGATACATCTCAAGGATGATCAATGGAAACAGGATGTACCTGAGCTCAATTTCGAGTCTCATAGCAAAGGGTCTGAATGCTTATGTAAATAAGATATTTATTTTGCAAAAACTTCTAAAAACCTTTTTTCACTTTGTCATTATAGTGTATTATGTGTAGATTGATGAGGAAAAAATATTTTTTGCCATTTTAGAATAAGTTTTTACATGAGGAACAGCTATATTGATCCATTATATGGTCCCTTGGATGTTCTGTGTACGTTAAAATGTTTTTAGCTGTGAATAACCCACTACATTGTTCTCCCTTACCTCTAGTGTAGTGTAATTGACTGTAGGGACAAGGACTGAGCCCCTGTGCTCATGTTACTGAGGCTGCTGAGGAATGAATGCAGGAGAGGAGAGGTCAATGACTCAGAGCACAATATGAACCTATAAGAGCCCCAGTGACGCCAGAGAGAATTTTCAGACAAAGCACTCCCACAGCGTTTCATCTAAATCACTAGGAAAGTTATAAATAATGTACAACTCGGGTCAACGTCAGCATTTGCATAGACGGCCCAGAGCAGGAACAAATGGCTGGATTAAGTAGAGGAAAAATGGTCTCTTCCGCACTATATATTATTTCCTGTGTCACCAGTTCTAGTTTGTTTCAGATATCCAGGTCGCAGCAACTGGAGGAGCCAAATATCCAACCTGATCTCAGAGCATTTTGTATTATTCTGTATGTAAATCCAGAACACTCCGTTTAGTATAATATGTTACGTTTTGTATGGTATGTATCCGTTTGTGGATATCCATCACCCATTTCGGATGATATGTTACGAATTAAAATTTGTATGATACAGTTGAAGTCTGAAGTTTACATACACCTTAGCCAAATATATTTAAACTCAGTTTATCACAATTCCTGACATTTAATCCTTGTAAAAATCCCCTGTCTTAAGTCAGTTAGGATCACCATTTTATTTAAAGAATATGAAATGTCAGAATAATATTAGAGAGAATGATTTATTTCAGCTTTTATTTCTTTCATCACATTCCCAGTGCGTCAGAAGTTTACATACACTCAATTAGTATTTGGTAGCATTGCCTTTAAATTGTTTAACTTGGGTCAAATGTTTCGGGTAGCATTCCACAAGCTTCCCACAATACGTTGGGTGAATTTTGGCCCATTCCTCCTGACAGAGCTGGTGTAACTGAGTCAGGTTTGTAGGCCTCCTTGCTCGCACACGCTTTTTCAGTTCTGCCCACAAATTTTCTATGGGATTGAGGTCATGGCTTTGTGATGGCCACTCAAATACCTTGACTTTGTTGTCCTTAAGCCATTTTGCCACAACTGTGGAAGTGTGCTTGGGGTTATTGTCCATTTGGAAGTCCCATTTGCAACCAAGCTTTAACTTCCTGACTGATGTCTTGAGACGTTGCTTCAATATGTCCACATAATTTTCATACCTCATGATGCCATCTATTTTGTGAAGTGCACCAGTCCCTCCTGCAGCAAAGCACCCCCACAACATGATGCTGCCACCCACGTGCTTCACGGTTGGGATGGTGTTCTCCGGCTTGCAAGCCTCCCCCTTTTTCCTCCAAACATAACGATGGTCATTATGGCCAAACAGTTCTATTTTTGTTTCATCAGACCAGAGGACATTTCTCCAAAAAGTACAATCTTTGTCCCCATGTGCAGTTGCAAACCATAGTCTGGCTTTTTTATGGCGGTTTTGGAGCAGTGGCTTCTTCCTTGCTGAGCGGCCTTTCAGGTTATGTCAATATAGGACTCGTTTTACTGTGGATATAGATACTTTTGTACCGGTTTCCTCCAGCATCTTCACAAGGTCATTTTCTGTTGTTCTGGGATTGATTTGCACTTTTCACGCCAAAGTACGTTCATCTCTAGGAGACAGAATGCGTCTCCTTCCTGAGCGGTATGACGGCTGCGTGGTCCCATGGTGTTTATACTTGCATACAATTATTTGTACAGATGAACGGGGTACCTCCAGGCGTTTGGAAATTGCTCCCAAGGATGAAGCAGACTTGTGGAGGTCTACAATTTTTTTTCTGAGATCTTGGTTGATTTCTTTTGATTTTCCCATGATGTCAAGCAAAGAGGCACTGAGTTTGAAGGTAGGCCTTGAAATACATCCACAGGTACACCTCCAATTGACTCAAATAATGTCAATTAGCCAATCAGAATCTTCTAAAGCCATGACATTATTTTCTGGAATTTTCCAAGCTGTTTAAAGGCACAGCCAATTTACTGTATGTAAACTTCTGACCCACTGGAATTGGGATACAGTGAATTATAAGTGAAATAATCTGTCTGTAAACAATTGTTGGAAAAATTACTTCTGTCTTGCACAAAGTAGATGTCCTAACTGACTTGCCAAAACTATTGTTTGTTTAAAAGAAATGTGTGGAGTGGTTGAAAAATGAGTTTTAATGACTCCAACCTAAGTGTATGTAAACTTCCCACTTCAACTGTATGTTAAGAATTTGCAAAAATGTGTAAAATGTATGATATGTTACAAATTCTAGCTAGGTGGCTAATGTTAGCTAGCTGGCTAACGTTAGCTAGGCTAGTGGTTGAGGTTAAGGTTAGGGTTAGACTTAGCTAAAAGGGTTAAGGTTAAGGGAATGGTTAGCTAAAATGGTTAGGGTTAGGGGAAGGGTTTGCTAACATGCTACGTAGTTGAAAAGTAGCTAAAAAGTTGTAAAAGTTGCTAAGTAGCTTAAATTGTCCGTGATGAGATTCAAACATGAAACCTTTGGGTTGCTGGACGTTTGCATTATACGTCCCTCCAACCTCCCTACTTTCGTTTTTGCCTTAAGTATCCATCTGTCTTATGTAACCATACCAAACATATCATACTAATATGAGTGTGTCTCTAGTCTATGAGACAAGGCTGGAATACAACAGGTGTAGACTTTACAGTGAAATACTTGCTTATTATAGCCCTTCCCGAGTTAAAAATAATAATACGAATAATAAAACTAGTAACACAAGAGGAATAGAATCCACAAGAATGAAGTTATATACAGGGAGTACGAATACCATATTACTGTGGAGCTATATACAGGGAGTACCAGTACCAGATCAATGTGGAGCTATTTACAGGGAGTACCAGTACCAGATCAATGTCAAGCTATATACAGGGAGTACCAGTACCAGATCAATGTAGAGCTATATACAGGGAGTACCAGTACCAGATCAATGTGGAGCTATATACAGGGAGTACCAGTACCAGATCAATGTGGAGCTATATACAGGGAGTACCCGTACCAGATCAATGTGGAGTTATATACAGGGAGTACCAGTACCAGATCAATGTGGAGCTATATACAGGGAGTACCAGTACCAGATCAATGTGGAGTTATATACAGGGAGTACCAGTACCAGATCAATGTGGAGCTATATACAGGGAGTACCAGTACCAGATCAATGTGGAGCTATATACAGGGAGTACCAGTACCAGATCAATGTGCAGGGGTATGAGATATTTGAAGTAGATATGTACATAAAGGCAGGGCAAAGTGACTAGGCATAGGATAGATAATAATAAGAGTAAAGAGTATCAGCAGCGTGTGTGTGTGTGTGTGTGTGTGTGTGTGTGTGTGTGTGTGTGTGTGTGTGTGTGTGTGTGTGTGTGTGTGTGGGTGTGTGGGTGTGTGGGTGTGTGGGTGTGTGTGGGTGTGGCATCGGTATGCGTGTGTCCTTAATGTTGGACCTGATTCATGTTTTTGCTGATGTACTGGCATTCTCATCATGAGGCCAATTAGTGAAATAATCAAGAACATTATGTAACTGTTTATACTTTGTTTCATTTGAATTATATCTCTTCAAGCACACTGGAACAATTTGGAACAGTAGAAACTGTCAATGTCTTTGGGAAGGTGTAATCTTTTTCGTCAAGTTTGCACAGTCATGGTTTAATTTGTCTTTGGGACTTGAAAGGAAATAAATGCATTGTTAAATGAAATTACACGTATTTTGTTGACTTAAATATAACGTTATTAATTAAAGACCGAAACGTCTTTGCCTAACAGGTTGATTTCCAAAGTAAGTTTCCAATTTGTCCCTTGCTTGGATACATTCTGTATTTTCTGCATAAACTCTTTCTGCCCTTCTTATTGTCGTAGCAAGAGTTAGTTACAGACCATATTCATATTAAAGTAAGGAAGTCCTGCATTACAAGTGAACTGAACTCTATGTGAAGGGTGATTCATTTAGAGAGTGGCAAAAATGGTAATGCCTGTGCAGGCCTGTGACTCTCTCAAAGCTCTGATGCAGCTGGGACATCTAAGGGATTGATCTCAACACATCGTACTTACGCTGCAAATGAATTGATCCCCAGGACTCTTGGAGCTGTCAGCAACTCACGTTGTATGAGGCCTTCATTCATCAACACATTTTTCCATGTGAGCAGCAACTTTTGGGGGGGGGAGAAATAGAGCAAAACTTATCTGCATAAATCCTGCTGCCGGCACTACTGGACATTTCAGGGAATAAATGATGGTCAGGAGACGGTTAGTGCTTTCTGAGTGTCCCAGATGATCTGAGAAGCATTTGGCCTGGCCTCTGAAAATGTAATTTCTGTTATCGTGCTCTTCTGAGGGATATATAAAGCATAACTCTTATATATGGTCCTGCATGGCTCAATTGGTAGAGCGTGGTGCTTGCAATGTCAGGGTTGTGGGGTTGATTCCCGCCATACCAAAATGTATACACACACTACTATAAGTGGCTTTGGATAAATTCATCTGCTAAATGATTTATTTATGCTGTAATCATACTTATGTACCTCAAAACCATAAATTAACCTTTTTGGCCTAAGACTGGATTTAATCTTTACTATGAGAAGAAAAGAAAGTATCTATGTAACGCAGGGGATGTCAAACTCATTCCGTGGAGGGCCTAGTGTCTGCTGGTTTTTGGTTTTGCCTTTCAATTAAGACCTAGACAACTAGGTGTGGGGAGTTCCTTACTAATAAGTTAACTTATTTCATCAATAAAGTACAAGGGAGGAGCGAAATCCCGCAGTCGCTCGGCCCTCCGTGGAATGAGTTTGACACGTGATGTAATGACTCAGGTCGCTGAGGAGCAAAGTGTCTGCATTTCTGTCCAATTATCCACAGACCGGATGCATGCACTCTCACCTACAGACTTGGCACGAGAATTTGTGACGCTTCAGCCTTGACTTTCTAGTGGCCCTACAGTCTAACAGTAATTCTGAGGTTAATGATGATTACAGAGACATCTCAAATGTCTGATACTGGCTCTTGATGGTGTGCAATCCAAACTGTTGCAGAACGGAGTGGCTTTTTCAGTAAAACAGTTATTTGCATTTGTAACGTTAGAGTATTTTCCCAAAGCTTTGAATGATAGGACTAGGACATCTTCATAGCATTTCTGGAGAAGCCATGAAATGACCAACCCCAGATTGACATATCTGGCACAGACAGATGCTGTACTGTGACTCTGGTAGGACTTATTTAGGAATGTTGGCTATGGATGAACACATGGCAGGGCAAAGGTAAACAGGTCCCCTTGTGAGGCGGACAGATGGGGGTATTTCACACAACTAAGATGGCTCTGGGCCTGCTCTGGAAACGGCCCAATACTGTAGCAGAGGCTCCTGCAGTTCAGACTGGGGAGACTCCTTGTTTGACCTCGAATCTCCATTAATCTCCGGCCAAGTCTCCACCCTCCACTGTATGTGGATCAGCCTGTCTGTCTGTGTGGTCTTATGAGCAGCACAGCGTCTGTCCTCTAGGCAGTGCTACAGTATGGCCTTCTCTACCTGAGAACAGGTCCCCCTAGCTTGTATAATCCATGGGTTTCATGAATGATAAAAAGTGTGGAATAAATAAATAAACAGGAGCATTACCATTCTACAGAGACCTGCCCTTATCACAAATGCACAAATGGACGCATGCTTCGAAGTGTATTTGCATATTTGACTCTCTTTGTCATTAATACGCAATGCAATCGAAAACATTTTTCCAAACCCATTTCCACTCCTGCCTTTATGTCTCTATGCAAGGCTTATATAGACTTTCACCTGGAATAATGATGGATTTACAGAAGTCAAAAGTTCAGATATACACCCAATCAGGAATATGAATGACAGATACATCCCCCTGTCCATTAACATAGTATAAGTGGAAATGATATGCAGGAACGGGGTAATATAAGAAATGCCCAAAGCTTAAATCTAATAAAATAAATGCAATGTATTATTTATTGATATGCTGGGGGCATTAAACAGCTTCTCGTTTTTGCCCTAATGGTGTTCTGCAAATCCCTGCCCTTGGTCTTCAGGATTAGGATTATTCATTTTGCCAGAGTGCCTTACAGATGGGGAAATTCCCACAAGTTTTTTAAATGCAGAAATATTTTCTGTATTTTCAAGTATATCATGTCCACCTAATTTTATGAGCAATAACAATGTTAAGTGGTTGCTGTGCTGAATACTGCCAGTGCATTTCAACTGCACAGTGTAATGCAGCACCAATAAATGTGTTTGACAAATGTGTTATCAAAAATGAATCGAAAATTGTTTCATTACATTGCAGTCAGAAGTAATAGTGATAATGTATGGTCTAATAATTCAGTTGTCCAGGATTTGTTTTCATCTGTTTGATTTACAACAGGAATGGATTGGAATAAGAAGTCAAGCTTCAATGAAACATGTAGTACAGCTCCAAGATACAACAAAGTGGGCTGGCCAAATAAAGTGAAAATACTATTATTCAGATAAATAGAGCTACAGTAATTGGGCAAAACAGGTCCCTGGTTTATTGAGCAATAAATCAATTTGGTCTGCTCTCAGAGCACCAAGTGAAACATATCCCTAAAAGGGAATACCCCAAATGCTTATGATATTTTTTTAAGAGATTTAAATTATGTTGATCAAATTGAAAAGCATTGACTGGTCCTACAAATACTTCAAAGTATAATGATGTTAACACATGCCAATATAATGTCTTGAGAAACAAACAACCTCATTTTAGATTTGTGGAAAAAGTCATATACTGTGTGTCTCAATTGTATTATCTAGTTCTTTCTCTGGAAGGGGCCTAATCTAAGATGTTTTGTACCGCTATATCTTGTGTGAGGAGAGATGCAGCACTGCCCCTGGCATTTCAGAAGACCTACAGTATATAAAGTATGTCTAACAACTTAATGACTTGAGTGGACAGCGCCTCCAGCTCGTCCTAGCGTCTGGCTTCTAGCTTCTGGCTCACAGCTGG